>NC_136881.1:38389804-38567304 GCF_949152265.1 Phoxinus phoxinus
CTTAATTGAGCGCATACGGTTTTTAATGCACATTTTTTAAATGTATGAGCATCTTGGCGTTTTAATCCAGATTTTTTTTTATGCGATATCCCAAAATCCACATAGGTGGATAGAAAATGTTGAAACCAGTTGTGTTGCTTTATATTTTCGTGTGAACCGTGATACATTTTGTTCAGGATTCTTTGATAAACAGAACGTTTATTTGCAATATAAATCTTTTGTAACATATAAATGCCTTTATTGTAACTTTTGATCTATTTAATGCATCCATGCTGAATAAAAGTATTAATTTCTTTAAAAAAAAAACAAAGAAAAGTCTTGCCGCCCCCAAACTTTTGAGCGGTAGTGCGCGTTAGATCATGTGACGTGGTACCTCTCGTCGGGCGAGTCCACGTGGAAGGTGCGCTCGATCACAGTGGTCCACTGCAGACACCTGATGATGAAGGTGTTGGGCTTCGGCCTCTCCGTCTTCATCAGCTGACACTCTGACCAGAGACAGGAGGAAAGAGGTTTACACGTGGAATAATGATGTCATCGTCTCAAAACACAGACTCGTGTCACGTTGATGACATCAGCACGTGACGCTCTTCATCGAATCAATTAGCTTTGAATGAACTTTGAGTCATGGATCTGGAGAACGGGAAATTGATCTAGAAGGGTTTGCCAGAAACATGACACACTGATATCACAAATTAAAAATAGCAAGGGTAAAATAAACATAAAAAAATATTTTTTAACTAAATAAACAAGTTAATGATCAAATAAATACATTTCTTGTTGGAAATGAATCAAGAGATTAATCATACATTATTAAAAATGCATGTTATTCTGACAGAATACACAAAACGACAACTAAAGTAAATACTTTCCAAAAAATATTTTACACATCTTTATAATATTTGTATTTATCACCGTATAAATGGGTCATTATATAGTATATATATTTCATATTTTAATAGGGTGTCCCTAGCGAGCGGATCCTCGAGTTAAACACCTGCACTAGCATATGCTAGACATAAAACATTTTGATTTCATTTAAACAAGTTTGATAATGTGAGACTCACTGGCGACAGAGAAGTTGTTGAGTGGATACGCCAGATCGGCATCTTGCGGCTTCTCTTTATATCCGATAAACGAGCCATCCGTCTTTAACAGGAAGTAGCGCGGCCTCCAGTTCTTAATGTATTCACCTGTCGAGCCAATAAAAAAAAAATCATCAAGCATGCCCCATATACACATATATTTGACACAATATGCGACTGCGATGCATTTCTCACCTCTCTTTTGCACCCATCCCTCTTTCACTACGCTCTGGTCGTTCATTTTGGGCCTGAGGTCAGAGTTCAAGGGTCAGTCCAGTGCTCGACTTCCTGCTCGTGGATCTGTCCCGTTCCCTCGCTCTCCCTGACGGCCGTCTCGCTCTGCCCTCCTGTTCTCTCACACTCTTCCTCTCACTTTCTCAGCCACGTTGTGATGTAACGTCTCAGCCTCCTCCTTCACTTTCACTCTGTCTCTCTCTCTCTCTCTCTCTCTCTCTCTCGCAACCCTTCAGACACTCCAACGGTGACTCAGCCTGGAAGGAAACAACAAAATAGAGAAAACACACACAAGGGTCATTCTCTTCCGCTTCTCCCCCTCTCCCACACACACACACTTCCATGTGAAATAAAGTCATTGTTAAGAGCAGGGAAACATTTCCCGCCCCTTCCCGTGGCCTTCTCTTCCTCTCTCACACTGGATGCTGATGCGATACGTGCTTCTTCTCTGAATCGTGACGCTTTAGAACCATAGAATTCATCTTGGAACCAGCTCAGAAATGTTACAACCAATAAAATAACCCTATAATGAACCCACTGACATTAGAATCAACACTGAGCCCTCAGAATCTGTCTTAGAACCCTGAGAATCAATGCAAGGAATTTAGAATTTTAGAATTTGGAATTTTGTAAGCAAACTTACTGTAGAACCCCATAGTAAATGAATATCACTACCTCAGAATGAATGTTAGAATCATCTCAGAATCATCAGTTGAACCTTGGAATGATAAAATAAATATTAGAACCCAATTAGGAATAGATAGAATCACAATTGGAATTTTACAATAAACAGAACTCGCATTCAAATACAGTCAACATTAAAATAATCTGAGATTCCACTTAAAAACTATGAATCTATTATAGAATCTTACATCCTTAAGAATAAACAATATCATTTTATAATCTTGGAAATCAACCTGACAATTATCTTAAAATTAAAACTTAATTTCGAACATAGAACCTTAAAATCTCAGAATCAAACCTTGGATTTCTGCAATTAATCTTAGAACCTTGAGATCAACATCATAACCTCAGAATCTTAGAACCCTCGAAGAACCAACCACATTTTAGAATCAATTTCAGAAAGCCATAATGAATAACAGGACATTTTAATCAACATCCGAACCTCGAATTTATTTGATCATTCTGAGGTTCAACAGTTGATTCTAAGATGGAACTCAACATCCGAACCTCAGAGTGATCAAATAAATTAGAACACTATTCGAAATGGAAACCATAGAATCAAACTAGAACTAGACAATTCTATAATACAATTAGAATTTTACAATAAACAGAACTCCCTTTTAGTAAAGAATCAAATGTAAAATCATCTTAGAATCGAACTAAACTATAAATCAGTCATTTCACTTTATAACCTTCTTTGCGTGTTTTATATACTGACGACAACGCGGTCACGCGGATCCGTGAAAACGACTAGAAACACTGTATTACGCATCCCAGGCCAATAGATGGCGATGCAACTTTGTAGAGCTGCACTTTTAATCGCAAAAAGCCCGCGATCTCGATTCATACACTCACACGATCTCATTCCTAAATGACCACGATTCTCCTGTGTCTGGAAAACCTTTGATATTCAAAACCGTTCACTGTGAACATTCAGCTGATCCAGAAAGCCAGAGTGTGTGGTACATGATGAAACGGTCTTTTCATTACATCGATTATTTCAATTACATTGTTACACCAGTAGGTGGCGATAAGTGACTGTTAAAATGTATGTTTAATATGAATCATTCATTCAAGAGATTGGCTCAAAAATGCCGATTCATCCAGTAATGAAACAAGTGAAGTCTTTAAGAGTGAGTCATTGAATCATTTATTCAACCAGATTTTTTTTTTAATTCATTGAAATTAATTCAACATTTTAAATAGACTGCAGCCATTAACATTATGTCAGAACCTCTAGTAAATGACATGTTATTTTGTTTAGTTTTCGGTTTAGAACCGTGATATTTATTTGAAACAAGAAAATCAATTTATCCGGAATCGTGTTTATCACTTTGAAAGAAACACTACGAGTCAATAAATTGAACACATAACACGCTTGCTTGTTGTATTTTACATTGAATGATAATGGCATAGTTTTCAAAAAGTTGCATTTTGAAACCCGTTTTTAAAAGTTTGTGTTTTCAGGCCCACAAACACGCTGTTGTTGTGTAAATGAACGGCCAAAAAACAAATATAAAGCTTTCCGGTTTTGGTTGAAACGCGTCCTAAATCAAACTTAAAAGTCCTCCTGTGGTGAAAATCAAGCTTTTAATGTTGTTAATATGTCTATGTGGTGTTTTTCAAATGCTTTAAGACAAACCATGTGTGAAGTCAACACCATTGACTGAGTGTTTTCTCTCAAAAACGTGGTTTGAAATCGCTGGTGTTTCTGACGGCACAAACTACCTTGTAACCAATCAGATCAACGTGTGATCGTCAACCAGTGGATCTCTGACATGAGTGAGTGGAGGCGGGGCTCATTTGCATATTCATAGAACCCCATATACTAAATGAGGCAAGGGTGTCGAGTTACATTCAAGCTATTTCAAGGCATGAAGAAATTTTTTCTATTTCCAATTATCTTTTAAATATGTCAATTTGGTGATAAAAGAGGAGTTTAAAAGGATGAAATTATCGACTACAGGGAGAGTTTAAAATCTTAGAACTTCATACTTGTTTTTTTTTTATTTAGCATAATTTTAGAATCAAACATAGATCCGTCAAAATCTCAGAATCAGCCTTATAATCAACATATGGACCTTGGAGTCAACCTCTCAGAATCTCAGACAATACATCTTTACACATTACAAGGTCTCACACTTCTGTTTGTTCACATCTACACCTCAGCTAATCTACAACAAAGTGAATCTGCCACATATGGGAACACAGGCACCTCACACTCTTTTTGGATTTCAACATCTCTGCATAGTTGATGCTGTAAATTCACGCACTTCCCATAATCCTCCATAAACTCCCCTTTATTAAATCACGCTGTACCATGAAGAAACCGGCACAGCATCATCAGCCCAAGTACGGTAACTTTACACATTAATTCAGGATGCCAAGAACAGAATAATTCACACATGAAACTAAACGCATGAAGTTCAGGCGTTTAAAAATAGAATTTGCATTCATCTCTTAATACATTTCAAATTATTTTTCTATCAAGGTTTTGATGTTCTCTGAGGTTTTAATCACTAAAATACTTTCCTGGCACCCAAACTATTTTAAGGCTATACTGCTTGATCATTATTTTCAAAAGCGGTACTACATTTTCAAGGGAATTAATATTCTTTACAAACATTCATTATTTGTTATTCAAAATATCAAGACGTATTAATATTGTTTGTCTGAAAGCATTTCATAAAAAAGGTCAAATGTGATATTTTTAATGACTCTGAGTGGCCCTCTGTTTTATGTTTTTATTGTCACATGACAACAAAATGGCTTCCTGCACATTGAACACATCACACAAATTTAGTTTTCTTCCAAATGTTACATTTGGAAAGAAAACAGAAGTGATAAATTACTGCAATAAAAAAAATTCCTGTTTTTTTTTTTTTTGCAGATTCACCTTTTTTAATCTAATATCTAATCCCACACACACACAAAAAAACATCAAACGCATATTTAATATATTACAATAAAAGCATATTCTTCATAGAAGAGGCTCTTTTTGATGTGCATTTAAATGTAATTAATGCCTAATTCACGTTGTTAGGAAAAAATAGAGGACTAAACAACAGAAGCCATCCAAACCAATGTCAACAAAAACAATGGCGGACACGGTTGGGCATCACACACACACACACACACACACACACGGATGTGACAGCAATTAACATGACGAACCATAATAAACACAATGAATCATCTACTTTTGTGTCATATTGAGCTGCTGTTATATAATCCATATCGGCATGATAATAAATACAGCAGACTGACAGCTCGCCACGAACAAGAACAAGCGTGCATATGAACATATATGAGTGTGTGTGCACACAAACACTGCTGTGTGATAACAATACAAACACACAAGCATTTAGGCTGGAGGATGAGAAATGTGCGCGCTCTTGTTTTCCATTTGGCCGAAATGCGTAAAATGGTGGACGCGCATCAATAATAACACGCAGGATGCAGTTTAAATGAGCTTGTAATGGAATATCTGAGTGATTTATATCAAAACAGTGCGCGATATATAAATAAGCGCTTCGTGTGTCCAGCAGCATCACGGGTAACGTTAAGGCCGAGGAAACATCCCCGCCCGGCGGCCAGTGATGCTCCAGCGCGGATGCTCGGCCTGGCCCGTGATGCTGCTCGGTGATGGAGGAAAAATAAACAACACGAAGCACGCAATACCTGGCAGACGCTCCGCCAGACGGTGGGATCGGTTCCGCGCCAGCCCGGTATGAGACAAACCCAAACCCGCAAGCAGATGATGCTGCCGCCGCTGGTCGGTCATGAGGAAAACGGAGGCACGCGCGCCCGTGAAGTGGCCATCATGTTCGTTACACCGGTGAACTGAATGACCCTGGATGAATGGCGTAACCCGATGCAGAAAGCGCGGTGACGGCGCACCCCGTCTCCAGCACTCGAATTTGTCCGAATCCTAGCACGGCGAAGGCCTGCTTCTTAATATTCATGAGATAAGCGTCGCCATTGGATGGTTAGCAGGCAACGTCAGCGAGAACTCATGAATATTCAGAACATAAACCTTCCGCATTGGAAGAATACTAAACAACGCTGGCGAGAGCTGAATTCAGGATATTCGTGGAATATTCATGATATATTCATGGAATTCAGAATATTATTTACAATATCCAGAATACATGTATTAATAAAATTGTATGCATTAGTATAAACAATTATGGGAGTCTGTTTCTGCCGCAGAATAAAAAATAAAAATTGCAAGAAAAAAGTGGTATTTTTCCCCCTCAGAATTGAACTCGTAATTCTATTCAATTCACATTTATTTGTATAGCGCTTTTCACAATACACATCGTTTCAAAGTGGCTTTACAGAAAATGCACGAGTCCACATTACAATTTTAGAGTGATCTGTTATCAGAGGTTCTGTCTAAGTTATGTATTTCAGAAATGTACAAAAATCACAGTTAGCTAAAAATGTATTAATTAACATTTTTTAATAATTTAAGGCAGAAACAATGAGCTCTGCTCATTGAAGTAATGAATAGAAGAAAATAGTGTCATATAGAAATGTAGAAATAGAAAAGATGGCATTAAAAAAAAGGAAAAGGTGGTGCTTCACTTATCTGTCAATATAGTATTAATAATAAAAAATAATAGTACATGATAAATAAGTATGATAAACATGAAAAATAAATAAAATTGTTTGTAGCCAGAACATTTGGTTTTATGCAAAATAAACATGTTTAAAATATTAATTATTGTATAATATATGCGTTTTCTTTTTCTACCCCATCCCATGGCCATTGAAATATATCATTACAGGAACACAAGCTTCAGAGCATTACGGCTCATTAATATTAAAAGCCCGGGATTTCGCCATTGAAATGTAACTGTCGGTGCTAATTAATATTCATAAGCTAAACCTTTTCCATTGGGTGGTTGGACAGCAACGTCAGCCAGAGCTGATCATCAATGAGCTGAACCTTCGCAATAGTAGGATTGGTAATTTGGTCTCCAGCACCAGCCGTTCAGTCGCTGCCAGTGGGACGGAGGAGGAAACCTCTCGACGTCACACCGGGACCCGTTTTTACCGGACACCCCCCCCCCCCCCCCCTCCTCCTCCTCCTCCTCCTCCTCTTCCTGGCTTTGTCGTTCTTCAGGCTTTTGTTGGTCTCGCTACATATGCATGATAAATGCTTTATGTATCCTACCGAAAAGAGACCTCATATAAACAGACATCACCAGAACTCACTTATTATACACTAAATGATGAAGACAATAATAAATGCACCAACAATGAGTTCCCCAGCCTCTTTCCCAGGATAGAGTGATTTGGGACCCTTTGTCTTATTTAATGAATGCATAATATACAGTAAACAAAGGACACGGACGAATAATAATAATATTACTGAGACTAAAACTACTCTTTGAATAATCGATTGAAGTCACAAACTTGGGGATCGATTTCCATAAACTATTCCATACATCTTTTGCTTTGAACTACACGTGTAGTGCATAGTTTATGAGGACTTCACATATAAAGTTGCAGGATGTCTCCCTCTAGAGTTCAACACATAAATCTCAAGCCCCATGATTAAACAGAAAGTTCAAGTCTGCTTTTTATTTTTTGTTTGTTTCAATAATAATAGTTTACACGTTTACATTAAAATTAAATAAAAAGTTTAAATGATATTCAATTATTAAAATCACTCAAATTTGTTATTGTTATTATTATTATTAATAGTTTACAAGCTGAGTACTGAAATTCAGATCCTGACTTTAAGAGTTTATTCACAATGATAGATGTATCAGTTATGTTACAATGAAAGGATTTTAAGATATATTGGTATAGTCTCTGAAGTTATTGAAAAACTACCACACATTGTTTTATTTCCTGGTACTAGTGTAATTGCACTATAAATTATAAAATTACATGCAAACGTTATATTACATGCAAACATTTTCCTTTGCAAAGGATACTTCTATTAAACTTACGTCTACCTGTAGTCAATAATTTTATCCTTTAAAGCTCATCTTTGATCACCAAAATGACATATTTAAATGATTTTTACTTGAAAAAACTTCATGCCTTAAAATATCTTGAATGCAACTCTACACCGTTGCCTCATTTAGTATGCGCGATATGCAAATGAGCCCCGTCTCCACTTGCTCATTCACTCACAGCAGCTCAGAGATCCACTCGTTGATGATCACACGTTGATCTGATTGGTTATAATGTTTGTGACGTCAGAAACACCAGCGATTTCAAAGCGGTTTTTTCTTTCTTTCTTTTTTAGAGAAAATACTCAGCAATGGTCTTGACTTATGAATTTGCACATGGTTTGTCTTAAAGCATATTAAAAACACCACATAGACATATGATTTTCACCACAGGGGGACTTTAATTGCTCTTATTACATTTAACTCTTATTGCTCTGTTTGCTCTTGTTGCATTTGTTCGCTTCCAGATCTTCTAAAAGACAGTAGACAATCAAAGGTTAAACATATGAGGAACACGTTTAGCTGTGTTGCTCTGTGTCATCAGTAATTAAGTAGACAACTCTGTCTAGAGAGAACGCGAGCGCCTCGCTTATAATAAATCCATACAACATATCTGCATCTATAGAGCATTTTTCTGACATGGCGCGCCACAACTATTCACACTGTAAAAAATGTCTAACCTCAACAACTCAAAATTTTCTAGTGACTGGTCACATCTAATTTTTTCAATTGGCCCAAGTGAAATTCTGCTAATTTAATTTGATCAATTTGCAGAATTCCACTTGGGCCAATTTAATTTTTTTTTACAGTGCATAAACTGAAACATTTCTCTTTCTGAACGAGTGCATGATATTGTATTGAAGTGTTCATTGTAGCTTGTCCCAGACAGCAACGTAGTGTCGGCCCAGATCCGGCCCACATCTGGTACGCATTGCATCCGCATGTACCAGATGTGGCCCGGATCTGAGCCGACACTATGTTGCTGTCTGGGGTTGCAATGCAATGCCCAGTTCGCTTTGACGTGTTCATGACCTGTTTAATCTTTATATCACCTTTAAAGGAACACGCCGACTTTTTGGGACTTTAGCTTATTCACCGTATCCCCCAGAATTAGATAAGTCCATACACACTCTTCTCATCTCTGTGCGTGCCGTAACTCTGTCTGACGCTCCCACCGCTAGCCAAGCTTAGCACAAAGACTGGAGGTAAATGGCTCCAGCTAGCATACTGCTCCCAATAAGTAACAAAATAACGCCAATATTTTCCTATTTACATGTTGAGATTTGTATAGTCACAGCGTGTCCAAATAACAAGATCACATGAGACACAGCCATCTTCTAACCGTATACATACTGGGAACTATATTCTCAGAAGGCGAAGCACTGCTACTTGGGCGGAGTGATTGCATCTCAGCATTTTTTTCAGCCCAATGGAGACTTTATACATGCACCGTTAAACTAGACCCACAATCCATCAGATCCTGATCTGTCTAGAATGGATATCAATGTCTCTGTCTCCGGCCTGTGTCAGATTTCTGTGCTCGGGTAACAGAAGCGCTGCTGTCCATTACCCTCACGAGGATGCTGACTTTCAGCCATGCAAAGTGCAAATGAATCTACACGCTGACTGAAAACAAGCAGGTAAGGCGACCCGCGTTTGTCTTTCAAAGCAGGTTTGGTTTGGTTTTAAGGTGAAGATTTCGCATTTGAATGTGTGATTTGGTTGTGACCTGTAAACAAGACTCGATCTCAGCAGTGACTCGCTCTACAAACACAACAAGACACGAGGAGCCGCAGCACAAACTCTAATGGCATGAATGACTAGAGACAATTTCTGTAGATCCGTTTGTAATTCTAGTGTTTATCATCAACATTTCACTTCAATGTTAACCTGTTAAAAAATAAAACAACAGTTCAATTGGTCTCCCTGCCTGACTAGCTAACTACCCCAAACCTCTCTGAATCCAGGTTAGGCTTGGATAAGCTGTTTTATGTCTTATGGTTTAAAATGCAAGGCATTGTGTTCCCTATATAGGCTCCATTATATTTATGTGCGTTTGCCATTAATGAGCATGTAAGATTAAACCGAAAACCAGTTTTAATTATGTTATGTGCAGGATGGCCGGGTCAGGAATTGCTCTGAGGTTACATGAGTTTAAGGAAAGTCAGGACACCCAACATCAACCAGCACATGTGTAAGTATAAATGATTTTTAAAAGCCTTTGACTCACAATAACTCAAAGTAAAAGCGTTTAGCTCCAGTTGTGCATGTTAAATGGGTAATTAAGTGTGCTAGACATCTTTAAATTAAGCAGTTTACACTTGCTGTGATATTGTGATATAATGCCCTTTTCACAAGATGTAAAATAAGTCTCTGATGTCCCCAGAGTGTGTGTGTGTGAAGTTTTAACTCAATGTACCCCACAGATATTTTTATATAGCATGTTAAAGTTTTTCCTTTTTGAGGGTGAGCAAAAACGCACAGTTTTCGGGTCTGTCCCTTTAAATGCAAATGAGCTGCTGCTCCCGGCACAGGGGGCGGAGCTACAAGAGCTCGTGTCCTTGTACCTCACACAAACAGACACTGAAAATTGCAAAAACTTTTAGGCCCTGTTTACACGAGATTGCTTGCGGGTGAAAACGCAAAAGTCTGCTAGGGATGAAATAGAAGGAAGGTAGTACGCAGGCGCGCGGACTTGGTGTTGTTGTGTGGCAGTGCTTCACATCGCCACCTAGCCGCCTGGAGTGCACACTACATCGAATTTCACACACTTTTGCGTCACCATATGCACGCAGATCCCCCCCCCCCCCCCCATAACGCTCGTCTAAACGCAGAATAAAAAGTGATAACGCAACGCCACTTTTGCGTTTTCTCTTCAGATCGTTTCCGTGTAAACATAGCCTTAGGCTTTTATGTTCAAACCGGACTCAGACAATGATTGAGGGACTCAGGACAGAAGCAACAGGACATTTCTGAATGGTTAGTTGATTAATTTGTGTAGCTTATGTGTAGTTATCTTCTAGTCATTGATTAGCATATTCTGCCTTGATAATCTATAAATCAGGGGGCGGGGTTTATGTAAATTTAAGGGTTGGTGATGTCACTAACCCCAGAGGAATGTCGTGTAGTCCCTATAAGCCTTAAAAAGTGATTTCTGTTAAATAAAATATCTCCCTTTGCTTTGAACTTTGAGCGTTGTAACTTTGTAGATGTTGTTTATGCTCAAACAGCAACATTACACACTAACTAAAGTTAGAAAGTGAAATCATAATCAACCACCCCTTTAACTTCAAAATGTTAACATTGTGTAGCTTATGTTTCAGACCAAATTTGGCCAGTTTGTAGCTTTAATACACATTGATTTGAAGCATGTTGGTGTGTTTTACTGTGTGCATCATGTGTGTTTGATCGGGTTCCTCCGTTTGCTGTGTTTCTCCAGCGCTCGCCGTCAGGGCCGAGATGTCCTGGGACTGTATCCCGGTCAGATCGCGAGAGTTCACGGCGTCAGCTCACATCTGCACAGGTGAGTAGAAATAAAAAATGATTTTTAACCACTAGGCTACACCAAACTCAACAGATTTCTGCTTTTTCTTCCTCAGATCGACACCGGAGACTCCAGACCTGCTACGTAATGAATCTAGAGAAGAGAAGCGTTATCAGAGAACAAAGTTTGATCTGCTGAGTCTGCAGGCCTCACTTCTGTCCGGGCACAGCTCCTCTCCGCTGTCTACAGGTCTGTGTGAGAGATATTCATCCGATATCTCAGTTTTACCCGCCCTCAGTGTCGTCACTGGCATGTAAACATCTGTAGAGGAATGAAACAAAAGCTTAAATAGTCCTTAATAGAAGATTATGATTAAATCCTATTTTCTTGATATTTGGCAACGCTCACCTTTTAGTCTTACAAAAGATATTCTCTCTTAAGCTCTTAAACTTGGTCTCCCACCCTGGATAATCAGGAGTGGTGTTGTTGGAAGGGTTATTTCTTCATACTTTTTTTCTCTGGCATCTTACAAAATCATGATTAGCAAATACAAAGGTAGATGTAGATGTAGCAACTGCAGACTAGTTGTCCTTCACACATTAGGATGTTCTTGACCTGTAAGTGGAGAAACAGGGAATTAATATAAACGTGGCTTCACATCCATTAATCTGCGTAAACATAAAATTGAACTGGAATATGAATTTACAATGGATTAAAAACAGCAGTGAATATTCTGAATCTATAAATGTATAGCATGTATGTTCACATATCTCACGCGCAATAATAATGGATTAGCATTGTACCACTAATGTGAAAATAATGACTCAAGTAATGACTGCATCACCAAATCATAAAGTCATAGCGTTACCGTTTCACTCGTAGGCCTACAGATTATTTTTTATCAGTAATGGTAAATGTAAATATTATTCATTGCGTTACAAAGCCCCGTTCACACGGTAACTAATTATATTAGCGCGACACCCAGATAGCAGGCAGACGTTGATTTTTAGTTGTGAAGGTCAGTATCAATCATCGATCAAATTTCAACGTTGAATTAACGTTCACTATTTGGTCGGTATATCAGAACGTAATTACGCCGAAAATCAAACATTGATTCAACGTTGAAATGCGGTTGAATGGTGTGTCTGACGTTGATTCAACGTTAATTCGATGAGCAAAATGATGTTGTTTCGATGTCACGTCAACGTCATTTCCACGTTGATTCAATTTCAGTTTGCAATCTGGGTAACTAGCTAGCGCTATATTAGTGTACACACGAACAGACAATAACGTTCTGTGACCGCAGCGCGCGCTTTAAAGTTAGGTGGATTCTGATTGGTTGGTAGGCTATATTGTTTATTACCGTTCATCATCTGAAAAAAGCGCTATATGTCGTTAACTGTGGGGTGGACTCCGCTATTCTTGAGCCATTTTAGGCCTATAATTGTAATATCGTCATATTTCTTCACCTTTAGTAGGCTAATCTCAACTAAATGTTTTCAGTTTCATAAGAAAATAAATGTGAGTGAGTGGTATTTGTCGTATATGGAAGGTGTCCGAAGGTGTCTATTCTTTGAGGAACACGAAGGAAGAATTTTCTACAACTAAACATTTACTTAACTTGAAATAAAATACATGTTAACTGAAATAAACTAAAATATTAAAAACGTAAAACTTATTTTATTTCAGCTAGTTATTACCAAGGCTACATTTCTCATTTTTTTTAGGTTTAACCTGATGATTAATAAACTTATAACATAACTCTAAAACAACTAAAACTGTAGACGTATTTACAAAAAAAATAAAAAAAATAATTAAAAGCATAAAAATTGTAACAAAATTACTAAAACTTTAAATACAAAATATATATATATATTTTAAAACATTTTTTTTGAAATTGTAATTTAACTATAATAGTATCTCTATGATACTTAAATAACACTGAAATCTGCTAAATAATTTTGCATGAATATAATTTTAGAGTTAATAAGTTAATATGATTTTCTTCAGCAATGTCTTCCGACTTATAATTTTAAAAAGGTAATTTTTTGTTACTGTTTACTCTTCCTTTTTTGAGCTAGACGGCCTGTAGTCACTATGAACAGCTTTAAGGAAAACTCTCCTTTTGTGGACCACAGAATAAAATAGTAGCATGGAAAAAAAAAATGATATTTTATTTTGGGTGAATTATTTCTTTAACAAATTGTTTGTTCTCACAGACACTGACAGAGATGGTTATGCTTATTAAACACATGCCATAAAATCACTGTACCTGCAAGTGTGCCGATCTCCATCAACATGACAAGCCAACAATGCACGCATAACGCATGATTTGCTCTGAAACATAAGCATTTTAGCAGCTTAGAGCGGATGAAATGACAAACATGACTGACAAAAACATGCCATTATAAAGGGCAGTCTGTGAACTTTATGGTGATGTTTTGTGCTGTTTGTACACAGGCACTGATGTCCAGAAGTACACGCTGAGTTCACATCCAGCCCCACTGGAGACACACACAGATGATCAGCGCCTCTATCTGACCCACAACACATGAAGCTGCGATCAAAACCATAATCAAAACCTTGCGATTGAGGAAAAAAATCTTCCTGGTGGAATGCGATCGCACAATGACACAGCAGATCTGTCAGAGACGTCATGTAAAACATGTGTTCAAGCACTTGTCCACCGGCACGCAACCAGAACCTGAAAGCCACAGAGATATTACATGCACGTCTGCAATGTTCAGCCTGAAAACAGTGAAAGTTAATGCTGGGTTGTTTTAACCCAATTTTGGGTCAAATATGCATGGACAAACCCAAACGTTGGATTAAAAATGCAATTAAAAAATGTAACCAAACGGCTGGGTTTGTCCATATTTGACCCAAAATTGGGTTAAAACAACCCAGCTTTTTTTAGAGCGAATAAAACGTGAATGATATAAAAGACTTTTGTTTTGTGAAGATCTGTGTGATTACGTTAAGGTGACTAATCCATGCTTTTGTTTGTTCGGTAAAGGCATGTTTGTTTGGTTTTGTTTGTTTTGATTTTCTTCAAAGTATGACATTAGAATGGTATAATCTCAATCGTACATTGGTTAAATACAGTAAACTATGTAAATATTAAAATATCCCAATGCAATTCATTAGATGATCAAACAAACGAGGATTAACAAGTGAGCAATAATCTCCACCTGCATTTGAGCCTTTATTTGACGAAGGACGTTGTGTGGGAAACATATCTAATCATATTTAACTGTTAGATTATATCAGACAATCACAGCAGTGAGAGTCTGACGTGCTTGTTGGCATGTGTCAACATCTAAATGTCTGAGTCATGCTGACATTCATCTTGTGTTCACATCGAAAATAGCTCAAACTGTTCTGAACTCTCTTCACTTCCTGTAAAGTGATCCCTCGCTATTGAGACACTGAACAATTCACGTTCATCGGCTTCAGAGTATTGTCAAGCGGCTCCAGTCTTCTCTGATACTCGATACTTGCGTCGTAACTCGTGATCATTGTTCGTTGTTCTCTCACCAGATTTTGACATTGTGCGATGAGGGTGTGTGTGATGCTGAACCTGGATCATTTCTGCAGAATTAAATATATTTAAGCAATTTAATAACAGATCCAAATGAATATAAATTAGTATTTGGACAGTTAAGTCACTCAAAATGTGGGAATGGCAAAGTGTCATTTATTTTAAAGAAGCACAAGCTTGTTTTTAAAAGGAAAACTCTCATATATATATAGGATTAGTAGTCACCAAATCTTCACTTTATATCATTCACGTTTTATTCTATGATATTGTGTCACTCTAAAAAATAAATATATATAGGTTGAAATTATTCACGGTTCGGTCTGTGTCATGGTTGTAGGGTCACGTTATGGTTTCGGTGGTTCGGTGTGTGCTATGTTCATGGTAAAAAGGACTACTGTCAAATAAAACGAACGTTTTAACTACAAGCAACAGCACAAATGAATACAATAGAGCAAAGATACCGATGAAATAAACAGTGCTTTTCAGGTTATTTAGGTATTTAACAGAAGTTTTCAGGTACAGAAATTAAATAAAGTAATTAATCGTAAAACAACATTGGATATCTTAACTGTATAATTCATATTAAAGTTATTGAATAAAGCAATTCAGTCAAGAGCATGATTTTCTTGTCTTTTGTTGTTCGGTTAACATTAAAAACACAGACAGAAGCAGGAATATTAGGCTAATGCAGTGAAGTTATGTGTTGATCATTTAAGGGTCCAGATACTTTTTGTGCCACTTTGTACACAGTTTAAAACACTTTTCACTTCAAAAATATATTTTTGGGACATTTACATGGTCTGCATATATATGCATTTCACACAACTGAACAAAGATTGACAGTCTTTTCAGAGAAATGAATCAGAGTATTGAGTATTTGAATACTCCAGACAAAACTGCTCTGTACCAACACAAGATGCATCTGTTCAGATATTAATTACTGCCGAAACTGTGGTAATCCAACCACAGGTGTGTGTGTGTGTGTGTGTGTGTGTGTGTGTGTGTGTGTGTGTGTGTGTGTGTGTGTGTGTGTGTGTGTGTGTGTGTGTGTGTGTGTGTGTGTGTGTGTGTGTGTGTGTGTGTGTGTGTGTGTGTGTGTGTGTGTGTGTGTGTGTGTGTGTGTGTGTGAGACTGTCACAGCGTGTGTGTGTGTGTGTGTGTGTGTGTGTGTGTGTGATGTCTGGACTTTCCCAGTTCGTTACCACTACACATTTTAGTAAATTAGAAAAGATAAATGAATTTATGTTGTGGCTTGTTGTCTTTCTGTCATCATATTTAAGAGTGTATAATCATAAAAGTATTTTTGACTATGTTTCTTTTTGGATAGCATCTTAATCAGTATTTTATTATGGTTAAGATTTTTTGTTATTTAAAATAATTAAATAAAGTATTTTTTTTACAGATTTTTTTTTTACAGATTTCTGTCTTGTGAAGTACAAAAATATGGACTGTGAATAATGTGTTGAGTTAAAGTTATTTTAAGCCATTAAACATTTTTGCATTGATATTCAACCTACATTCAACCTAACACTGAAACATTTTTAATATCATCGCAAAAAACATGTAATGCAAGAGAAGTGTCATGGGTTCATTTATTTTTTCAATGCAAATTATTGTACAGTGATGCTACCAAAATAAACTTATTATAAATCCATTAAAAATTAAATATATTAAATTTGTTTTTGTTTTTCATATATACAACCTTTTACATGGGATCATTTTATGGATTTATTTGTAATTCCTTCATTTTGTTTTATTCATTTAAATAAAACATTTCTCATAAACATACTTTTATAATACTTTATAAATTGAAATAACCCATCAAACATGTATGCATTATGCAATCAATTAAGACATTTCTCTTTATATAGAACCTTTTTGGCACGAAGGGTTCTTTAAAATTGAGTCAAGAACCCAAGAGTTCTATTTAGAACCCGGTTGAACTGGAATATTTTTTTAAGAGTGAAGGTTGAAGTGTAGGTATTAGGGTAAGTGATGATAAACATTAACAATACACTGGAGGTTTATATATATATATAATGGTAACAGCTCTGATTCTTTGGACCTGAACAATTAAAATGTGATTTCTTGGGTTCAATGATAACCTTTTTTAATAAAAATAATGAAATTGCCTATTTATTTGCAGGGCCGCTGGTCAAAGGCTGAAGGAACATGTGTGTAAATAGCACAACAAAGACCTCGTAATCACATGGTCACAGTTTAACAATAGTTGAAATGGCGAGAGGAAAACCTGACTCACAAAACCTGAGTATTACATGACACGCCGGATTTCAAAATTATGAAGCAATGCATGCCATTTGTCTTTGGCATCCAACTAATGTAGTGGTTTTTCAACAGGTTAAGTGAGTTTTCGAAGCAGTGAGCTCATCGCGTCAGTTTAGTATAAAAATCCCCACACTCATGCATTCAGCACACAGCGGACGGTGGAAACAACCTCCAGACTGAAGCAAGAGTGAAGACTAGATCTACATCTACAACAGGCTCTCTGGTAAACTGAACTCTCTTTACAATAAAATGCTTTACCAGCAAATATTGCTTCATGTTTTATATAACTATATGTTAAAGTATGCAGCAGAAATAATAAGCCAATTTGGTTGTAGAAGATTGTTTAGTTGCATGAGCGTCCCTCTAGTCTAGACCAACCAGTGGCTTTGCTAAAGAGCAGAATTATTTAAAAAACTATGTTTGAATAGCCTAATATGATTAACCGAAATATTGCTAGAAAAACGGTACCTTAAGGGGCATCTTTTTACCGTATCTACCCCTGAATAATACAGTACGCATTATACCTTGTGTACCTTTAAGGATACTGCCCCAGGGACAACCTAAGGGAACACATTTTTTTCTGATTGTTCCCAGCTGGCATTTTAATGTAGACTCAGCGTTGAATCAACGTCAGGTGTCAGTGTTGGATCACCGATGGATTTTGTTTAGATTTTGAAAATCTAATCAACAGTTAATTGATCAGCATTGTTTGGATGTTGGAACAACGTTATTTTTGTTCATGGTTGTAAAAAATAATGTTGATTTGACGTACAACTCAAATTTTATTTATATTTCTATGTTGAATCCATAGTGAGTTAACAACACCATGTCAACCATTTTGTGTTCAACGTTGTTTTGACGTTGAATTAATGTTTTTTCATAAACTGACATTATTTCAACCACATTTAAACATTTAAGCAGTCGAATGCCAGCTGGGTTAGGTTCCTTCATTGCAAGCATTTGATTGACAGTTTGAAGAGAATAGACTGAGTTAAACTGCAGATTAGGATTGTTTATTTGGACTTATTCATTGTTCTGCAATGGTTTAACCTCCAGATATCAGAGATGAAGAGCGTTCTCTCAATGAAGATGTTGGCGGCGTTGGCGCTGGTTCTGCTGGTGTCCAGTGCGACTGAGGGACGGATTCTCAGTAAATGTGAGCTGAAGGCTCAACTCGAGGCGGGTCTGCAAGGAAATCAGGGAGGAAGTGGGCCTGGAAACGGGACTGGAAGTTTGCCTGGAAACGGGACTGGAAGTTTGCCTGGAAACGGGACTGGAAGTTTGCCTGGGACTGGAATTGTACCTGAAATTGCAACTGGAAATGCAACTGTAGACTTGGGCCTCATCGCCAAAAGTAAGTTTATGAGAGTAAACACTGCGAGTTGAATTCTAGCATTGGTACAAATGTAAGCAAGGGGTGTTTTCTGTCTCTCTTTCAGTCGTCTGTTCTGTTGAACGTGTGTCAAAGTTCAACACCAACCTGGTCACCGCCATCGGATCTCCAGCAGACTCCCGTCCCAGACCAGCTCAACGACCCAATGAAAGACCAGGGGGAAGACCTGGCCAGGGCCGTCCCGGTGGAAGAGGGAAGAGGTCCCCCGGTGGAGGGCGGGACAGGAATCCACAGAGCCTGTTTGGCGACAGTTCAGAGGAGGATTCCAGCGAAAGCTCAGAGGTTTCCACAAAGCTGTTTGGGATCTTCCAGCTGAGCGATCGCGTGGCGTGCGATTCCGGATCCGGACAGAGTCTGAACATCTGCCGCATCAACTGCAGTGGTGAGTCACATGATACATCATTTCTCATGAGAAAACCTAACTATTTTACAAGGTATTATTCGCACATGATTTGAACGAAAACGCGTACTTTAAAAAAAGAAAAAGTCCCCCTGTGGTGAAAATCAAGCTTTTAATGTTGTTTATGTGTCTATGTGGTGTTTTTAATACGCTTTAATACAAACCATGTGTAAATTCATAAGTCGACAGAATTGCTGATTATTTTCTTTTTAAAACGGCAGTGAACCAAAGACAGTCTCAAAAACACGGTTTGAAATCTCTGGTGTTTCCGACGTCACAAACTACCTTGTAACCAATCAGGTCAACGCTGAGCTGCTGTGAGTGAGTGGAGGCGGGGCTCATTTGCATATTCATAGAACCGCGTATACTAAATGAGGCAAGGGTGTAGAGTTACATTCAAGCTATTTTAAGGCATTACGACTTTTTTTCGTGAATTTTGTGATCAAATATGAGTTTTAAGGGATAACATTATTGACTACAGACAGAGGGACTTTAAAAGTAAGCATGACGGTCCACCACTAAACCTAACGTGGGGAATAAGCAGATTGTTTGAAAACATACAGATGAGATACTATAAATTCAAAGGAATTAGCCACTAGTTCGAAATAAAAAATAAAAAAAAATAGTGAAATAGTGAATTGCCATGAGACTGTGTTGATCGATTCTATATAGAAATTAGCATAAGCTGCTTTTCCAAACCGTTCTCTTTGCTTAACCGTTCCTATCTGTGCCGATCCGGTCCAGCCGGTACTGTGGAGCAGATAACAGAGCTATTTGTAATGTAATACGAATGCGTCAGTCATTGCATTGGCGACGCAAGAGTGTACAGACGATATGAGATGTAAGCAACTGCGTTATTAAAGATGATCAGATCTTTCTTTTCATTTTATTATTAACTTGCGTGGCCATCTACAGAGAAACTGGTAGCCAAGCAAGAGACAAGAAGTGACCAATCATGAGTGGCGACATCATGCATTCTATCGGAACGGTGAGAATTCCGTGCCGGGAACAGTTTGAAACCAAACAAGTGGAAATATAACTGGATCCTTTCTTTACCGTACGGCCCGATAGTGGAAAAGCGGCTAGCCTGTAGTTTCATCACAATTTGAGTGGCGTCTCATGTGACTGGTCACAAATGTAATTGAAAACCAATTGCAATTGTACACTTGTACAATGTGATTTGTACAAAAACAAAGTGAGCATGAAGCTCCATCCTAAACCTAACTGGGGCGTATAGGCAGATTGTAGAAAAATGTAAGAATGTGATTGTACGGATTCATACAATACAAACAATACACCAAAACCTAAGATAGTTATGAATGGCTGTCAGCTTGTGTTGATTGACCAAATATACACAATAGCCCAGTTTGATCACAACTTCAGAATCACAGTACATCAACTTTGAGTGACGTCTCGTAAATTTTGTCTTCTAAAGCTCTGATTGATGATGACATCAGGGATGACATCACCTGCCTGAAGACCCTGTTAGACAGCGTGACCAATGGGTAAGTTGTCAACTTCTCACATCTACAAATCAGTAGTCAATCATAACAGGTGCAGGGTCTTGCTGATCACATGATCACATGATCACAGTCTAGGCTCCCATTAGTAGTCACCACTTATTTGCATGACTCAATTTTGGAGCATGGTCTTCAAATCTGCAAAATTAATTTGAATAACAATGCATTTTAATTGCAAATCGCCAAATGTTTTCATTGTGGAACATTGTAATACAACTAAAATTAACTACACAAATGTATTTTTCTCACGATTACCCAACATCGAAATAATTTAACAAGTAATAGAAGCATGTTCAAAATGAGTAATATTCCTGGTCCTGTTTCCTTACAGCGCTGCTCCAGTCTTCGCTCCTCGGCCCAAGAAGAAGTAAGTCAGACAACTGAAAGAGTGCACGAGTCAAGAGAAATACTGATTATACATATATTTATATTTTATTCAATACCTGAAAGCAGGTATAGGGAAATAAAAAAAATTACATTTAGCTTAAATATCGTGTGTGTGTGTGTGTGTGTGTGTGCACTGTAAAAAATGTAGCTGCGATTAGTTATGACAACTTAAAAATTTGTTGAGATAACTTAAATATCCAACTTAACTAAACTTAAGTTAACTAAACTTAATATTTTAAGTCAAGCATGAACACTTACTTTTCAAAGTTGAAACAATGTTGGATTTTAAGTTGTGATAAATAATCACAGCAATTTTTTTTACAGTTTCACACAGGTTCAGGACTAGAGAGACGGACTGTGTGTGTGTGTGTGTGTGTGTGTGTGTGTGTGTGTGTGTGTGTGTGTGTGTGTGTGTGTGTGTGTGTGTGTGTGGCTTGGTTTATTATACATTGTGGGAACCGAATGTCCCCACAAGGATAGTAAAACCTGAGATCACCTCCATTGTGGGGACCAGCCAGCGGTCCCCATGAGGGGAATGGGTTAATAAACATACTAAATTATATATTTTTGAAAATGTAAAAATGCAGAATGTCTCCTGTGATGGGTAGGTTTAGGGATAGGGGCAGTGTGAGGGGATAGAATATACAGTTTGTACAGTATAAAAACCATTACGCCTATGGAATGTCCTCACAAGGATAGAAATGAAAAACTGTGTGTGTGTGTGTGTGTGTGTGTGTGTGTGTGTGTGTGTGTGTGTGCGCGCGCAAAATATCCATTTTGGGTAAATGCAAAAAAATATATATATATATCCTGGGCAAAATAAATAAATGCATGATGAAAAATAAGTACCTAAATATATTTTCATCAATATTAGCAATATATTTGGACCTTTTTAAATATATATCAAAACATATATCTGAAAATATGCATTTTTGCTATATGGTTTCTAATATTTATAGGAGCAACATGATGAACTGGAGTCAGTGTTAGTCACATAGGTTGGAAGGCAATTGCTCATGTGTTAACAGTAGCATCTACAACATTAAGATAAGCTACATTAATAAGATGTAAAGCTTGTTTTACAAGTTTGTGTTTTATTGTCTTTCAGGAAGCACATGTTGTGTGTGAAGGAGTGCCGTAACGTCAATCCTTTGCAGTACTTTGCTGAGTGTGTCTAACGCATTCAGTGTTTCTTCTGGCCAGCTTCATCTCCTAAAGCATTACTGTAATAAACCCAACACTTGATGCTTGCAGTGCTTCTAAACCTCTTTGGCGTTTGTTAATCTACTGCAAAAAAAATTTGTTTTCAGACTTCAACATGTGTTGTATTGCACTCTTCAGTTGCACTTGTCAAAATGCGCCTGGAAAATGTTCTCAAAATAGCTACAATTTAGTTGCTTCAACATGTACAATAGTATACCTCAGAATGCAAATAAAACAATATTCACAGAAGAGTTCCTTGTCTAAGTCTTTCTTCACAATAAAAACATCAATAAATCAAAGTTTGCATGCGTGAAAGGTTGAAAGCCTTTCTGGAATGAATATGTGTGTCCTAACCATTACATAACGTGTGCATAACGTCACACACATATACATTTCTCATTGGAGTTTTACACAAACGTTTTGTTCATCACAAAGCAAGTGTATACCATCCAAGAAGACAGGATTTAGATGGTCTAGTTAACTTGTGGACGTCGCAACTACACCATCTTTCTCTATTATTATTTTACAGCATTTAAATCCCCAACAGAAATGTTGTTAGTAGATGTTTCATTCGTTTTTTTGGAGGGTGCAAACTATTTATTTTCGTGTTGCCTCTGTTTTATGTTCTTGTGTCTGCCTATGTCTGAGCACCTGCCTCAAGCTTCACAATGACTCACAATAAAAAATAAACGCTATTTAACCAAATCCATTGTGCAACGCCCGTTCCTCCCATTAGCAGAGACATATTACATTACATATATTACATAAGCAAATTAGTGGCATTGATCATGTGAACTGCTTTGTACACATGTGCTCTGTGGATCCAGGCAGCATTAGGTCAGAAGTCAGTCTGTCAGTCCTTATTGTCGAGCTCTGCAATCTGACTTCTGACCTGTAATGTTGCCTAAGTCATATCATACACTGTTGGTTCGATGCCCATGGAGAACTGCCCCCCCCCCCCCAACTCCCAACTTTTTTACAACAAAAATGAACCATCACTGAACTTACTTAAGCTGGACTATGACGCTATTATCTTCTAGAAACAAACTTTGTTGCATTATTTTCCTGCTATCTCAGTAAAAGCTGCTTTGAAACTGAATCTGTATTGTAAAAAGCGCTATATAAATAAAGGTGACTTGACTCGGATCATTCTCAATTCATCCTTCGCAGAGAGCTTGATTGGCAGGTGATCTGACCAATCGTACTTCGCCATCTGCCATTTTGTCCGACAAAGCAGTCAGGAGAGTTAGTAGATTAACATGGGAGGATTTGAACTTGAGAAGCGGAGTGTACTGACGCCTTTCCGCGGTTAAAACAACATTCCTCCTGATGTTCATTCATGTTTATTTGATGCTATAAATAGAAGGAAGAGATGATCGGTTCACGAGCAGCTTTAACTGATGCTATACAGCGATCTGTCAGACACATTAAAGAGCCACAAAACAGTATTTATTGTTTAAATTTCTTTTTTTAAATGACAAAATTTGAAAGGTGAGACTTTGTTTAATATGTTTAATATCAAAAGTAACTGAAAAGTAACCTGGTCTGTCCTGTCTGTCAGCGTGTTGACAGTGTCCTCTCTGCTCCGCGATGTATTTTTCACTGCGTGAGAACATGGTGTGTGTGAGAGCGGCGCAGCTTGTCGGACATAGCGACAGTTACTAAGGGGGGCGGGTCTTTGCGAACGGTCAATTCCAGAGTTGCCAAGTCCACGGCTACTTTTAAATTGTTGCCGCAGGTTTATTTTTTATTCCTGTGGCTCGATTTCCCCTGAAAAAAGAAAAACACCCCCGAACATATACAATTTTGGCAGTGAATTCGGCCCCTGACAGGGAAAATCGTATTGGGCTGTATTTGATTGGTCATTGGGCTAGTGTTGTTATGCAGACCTGGCAACCCTGCTCAGATCAGAGCTGAATAACACAGTCTTCAGGTGCAATTAACCCTCTGATGGCCTTCATTTCTGCAGACACTCGTGATCTCTGGGGTCTCCAGGGACCCCGAAGACCACGAGTCTCACTATTTTTGTCACGCTAACATAAAAACAGATTTTTTTTTTGTAGATCTAGAAAGGGTTAAGAGCCGTACAACATTTCATGCCATTTTGACAAAGAGACATTTTTTTTTAATTCAGTAAAGGTCATTTTGCGGCTTAAAAAGACGCCGAAGACCATCAGAGGGTTAAATCAGTTCTGTGTTTATATAATAAAATAACATTTTAAAAGGAGGTGATTGCATATTCACCAGAAATATGAGAAATAATAGTTGAAATTGTGCTTACAATTTTTTTTAATTCAAAATCACGTTTACTGTTTGTCCAGTGCCACGAGGAATTCATATTTACATGCTGGAAAACAACAGGAAAAAGGTCAACGCAAGCCTTCTGCCCACAGTATTTGAATACACTCAAATAACCCTCACAGAGGTTTGGATTGAGATTCAGACTGAAATGGTGACTAATTTCCACCTAAAGTTTGTCATACTGAACTAATAAAGCATCTGAAGTTAACAAATAAAGCTTTTATAAAACAGTTATCTTAAACACAAGTGTTTGAAATGTAATGATCAGCATGCCATAAGCAAAGCTGCATGGAAAAAGAGACAAATATATATATAATTTTCCTGAGAACAAACTCTGGATTACGAAACCCATCTGGTGTAACAATGCAGAAGATCATGTTTGATTTAAAACTTTTAAAAGATTTTAAATTAAATGATCCTTTAATTACACAAAAACCATGGTCGGCACTTCAGATCCACCCAAACAAAACAGAGTAAAGGTTCAGGACTTTAGAGAGATGCAGTGTGTGTGTGTGTGTGGGTGTGTTTGTGTGTGTGTGTGTGTATGTGTGTGTGTGTGTGTGTGTGTGTATGTGCAAGCATTTGTGATTTTCTCCCCATCTGTTTAAGAATGGCATCACAGTAATACGATCTCCTCGTGATGATGGGATGGACCAACCGCACAGGTGGAGGTCACGCGCACTTATATAAGATGGACCACAGCACAGAAAACACTGAAGCTTGAGAAGAAGATCCTCCAACAAGCATCATTTCAACAGATCGTCTGGTAAGACACTTGACAATTCGGTTCTTCACGATGCTTTATTTCATGTTTTTTTGCTCAAAGTAATAATCAGATGTTCCCAGTTGATTATTGTAAACAACAGAAAACATTTTTGTGACTGATTTTGGTGATAATATAAATTATGTATTTATTTCAAATGAAAGCATCTGCTGAATTATTATTATGTCTCTCAAACTAGTTCACATTTAAGTTTTAATCTATGAAATCTATATAAATAAAGATGTTTTTTTGCGCATGAATATTACACAAATTATTATATTACCCCCAATTCAAAAAGAATTGAATACTATTGATCTGTTCTTGTCTTTACTGTAATCAGAGTTCTCTAGATTTATCTACTGTGTTTAACCTCCAGATATCAGAGATGAAGAGCGTTCTCCCAGTGAAGATGTTGGCGGCGTTGGCGCTGGTTCTGCTGGTGTCCAGTGCGACTGAGGGACGGCTTCTCAGTAAATGTGAGCTGAAGGCTCAACTCGAGGCGGCTCAGATTCAGCAGATTACGGTCATGGGAGAGAAAATAACCGTGAACGATCTCATCGCTAGACGTGAGTCATTTTTCTTTCAGCTTTTCTCTCCGTCTTCAGAATGCCAAACTGCCATGTTTTATGTCAATTATGTCTTTCTTTCTTCCTTTCTGTGGCAGTTGTCTGCAAGGCCAACAGCTCAGCCTTCAACACCAGCTTTGTCAAAGCCATCACGGTCAACAATAAGGAGAATAAACCAGCTCAAGCCCCATCTCAAGCCCCAGCTCAAGCCCCAGCTCAAGCCCTAGCTCAAGCCCTAGCTCAAGCTATAGCTCAAGCCCCAGCCCAAGCTAAATCTGGAAGCCCGCGCAAGCCTGACGCACAAGGCCCACCCAAGCCTGACGCACAAGGCCCACCCAAGCCTGACGCACAAGGCCCACCCAAGCCTGACGCACAAGGCCCACCCAAGCCTGACGCACAAGGCCCACCCAAGCCTGACGCACAAGGCCCGCACAAGCCTGACGCACAAGGCCCACCCAAGCCTGACGCACAAGGCCCGCGCAAGCCTGACGCACAAGGCCCACCCAAGCCTGACGCACAAGGCCCACCCAAGCCTGACGCACAAGGCCCGCGCAAGCCTGACGCACAAGGCCCGCGCAAGCCTGACGCACAAGGCCCACCCAAGCCACACACACAAGGCCCCACTAAAGGACCAGAGGGGTCCGTTCATGAGACACAGCATCCACACCTGAACGCTACTGCCAAAGTGTTCGGGCAGGTGTACGGCGTGTTTCAGCTCGGCGATCAGCTGGCCTGTGATTCCGGCATGATCCCGTCACTAAATGTCTGCAACATGAGCTGCTCTGGTGAGTTTCAGGCCGTGTTTACTCCTGGTATCAAGATGTTTTGGTCGATCGGATCACATAGACGAGGGAGACACATTCCCGTTCACACCTGGTGTTTTAATCCGTCTCTTCTGTCCACTTTCAAACACTTCTGTCCTGATTTCTTCGAGGAGAGGGTCTATGGGCGGGGAAATGTGTGTTTTTTCAAATCTTTCAATCTAATGGACAAAATAAGCTCACGCTATTAACATATGAACTCGACCGGAGACGACGGAAAAACACACGGAGAGCATCAGCTTTAGTTTCTGCTCTGACAGACGCAAGATCAGCCGAACGCTGTAAGTGTGTGTGAGAAATCAGGAATGATGAGAGAACATTGTGTTTGGTACGTTTGTCATCTTCAAACCAAACTTAAGTCAAAGTTTAAACCCAGTCTGGCTCGAGCTCTTCCCGTAATGTTACGCATTAGATCAGTAGACGGAGAAAAGACGGTCTTTTGTGGCTGTTTGAACACATTCGATCACATGAGTGTTTACACTACGAAAGCAATCCCGTCGAATGTGTTTTCAAAAGTGGACGAGCTCAAAACCCCGTTTACACCTTTAGCGTCGTCCACTTGTGATCCGATCGACCGAAACGCATCTTAATACCAGGTGTAAACACGGCCTAAGAGGCAAAACTGCATATCAAATGTACACTTAAGATCTGCATTTATCATGAACCACATTGTGTTTTTAATTTCTGCATTGAAAATCTGAAAGTGAATACTGTGAACGTTTAAAAACGAATCAAATAGCCAATTAAGCAAAGGTTTTATTTTTTGTTCTTCTTTTTTTTTTGCACGAAAGCTTTGACCGATGATGACATCAGCGATGACATCACCTGCCTGAAGACCCTGATGAACAGCATGTAAGTTCACACAAGCGCTTGCTTTAGTTACCAATGGTGTTTAAAATATTAATTCAAAGCAGAATAAAAAACTAAATATTAATTGTTAGTTTGGTATGTTAAGAATCGCATAATAAAAAAAATGTGTTAACATATTTTAAAAAGAACTGAAACTGTAAATATTACGTGTGTTATTTCTTAACAGGAAATCTAAACCCAAAGAGAAGCTCACTGATGTTAAAAAGATGTAAGTTTATAGTTTTACTGGTTAAAGTACAGTTGTACAAATCATAAAACTAATATATTATATAGACTCATTACATGCAAAGTGAGATATTTCAAGCCTTTATTTGTTATCATTTTGATGATTATGACTTATGAAAACCTTTTCACAATATTCTAATTTTGAATTTGGGGTTTTCATAAGCTGTAATCCATAATCATCAAAATTATAACAAATAAAGGCTTGCAATATCTCACTTTGCATGTAATGAGTCTATATAATATATTAGTTTGAAATTACTGAAATAAATGAACTTTTTCACACGCTTCACAGGCAGATACTTATTCAATATTCAACAATACAATATAAAAATAATAAATACAAAGATTTATAAAATTCAACAATACAGAATAATACAAATGCGCTTGAGGCTTGATCAATATAATCAGGCCTGAATGTTCAAAGTGTGATTGTCTTTGGTGTGTTACAGTTTGGAGACGCTGATGGTGAAGGAGTGTCGCTCTGTCGTTCCCAAAGCGTACTTCGCAGACTGTGCTTAAAAAACACTCGCTCTAGTCAATATGATGGTGGCGGTATCTGTGTGAGTTTATTAAATGTCCAATGACCTTCAATAGAGGGAGTTTGTGCATTCAGACACTTTAGTTTATTGCTGTAATACTGTGAATGTTTACATTCTGTCTAAATATATATTACTGTGTGCTTAATATCATTGTGTTGCTGCTGCGGAGGGCTTTTAAATACTGTCACTTTATCATAAACAATAAAATCAAAAACTAAAGTGCTCAAAATTTTCTGTCTTTTCCTTATTACATTAAAGCTAAAATCACCAGCTCTTCCTGTGGTCTGAAATGTATTGCCATATGCATTCTATGCATTGTACACTTTACGCAGCCCCAAAAGGGACATGGTGATGGAAAAATTATGAGATGGGAGGGAAAAAAAACTATTTTATTTAATCTACCATTGCATTCCCTGACAAAACTTTTGCAATCGCCCCAAAAACTTTGCGTTTCCTCGCAAAGAGCTCAAAAGCAAAGAACGCAAAGTTTCTCAAGGGAAGGCAAAAGTTTTGCAAGTGAATGCAAAGTTTCTTGGGGTAAGACAAACATTTTGCAAGGGAATGCAAAGGTTTTGTGAGCAAATGCAAAGTTTCTCGGGGGAACACAAAGCACTTGGGAGAGAATGCAAAAGCATTTACATAATTTTTCCTACCATCTCATATATATATATTTTTTTTTTCCATCACCATGTCTCTTTAAGGATTCCAGAATACTTTATAATACTTATGAACATAATAATGGGGGATTCTTTTTTTGTTTTTTTGTAAATCTAGTTGCTGTTACATTGATATGGAGTGGAATGATGAAATATAATAAGCATAAAAATGTCATTACTTTAGATCATGCAAGCAAACAAACTAATAATCAAATAAATACATGTTTTATTTTAGACAGAATACAATTTTTGAACATTGCATAGATTTTATTATAAATGTATTCAACAATATTCATTTAAATGTACATTTTATTTGAACAATATAAATATTTTAATTAATGCACAATGCATTTTGTGAAACATTTAATCTCTTACCAGACGTCCTGTAGTTGGAGACACAGATGAATGAGAGTCTTTAAATGTTCCTCAGTCTTCACTGTCTGTGACCCATCAGACTTATATATGTGAGAGTCGCCTCCACCTGCAGCTGCACCTGTGCTTTTGTTTCATCCCAACATTAATACTGAGATTAATATTTGATGCTTTTCTCAGAGAAAGACGGTCTCTCCCTGGAGAGTTTTGGTTCCTCCCAAGGTTTCTTCTTCATCCACTTAAACCAACCAACCAACCAACCAACCAACCAACCATATTTTAGGCACTATATTCTGCAAAGCAGCCTTGGATCAAAATGTATTGTGAAAAGCATTATGCCAATAAAACTTAAAAAATAACTGAATTACTATATACTAGGCAATCTTTCCAAGTAAAGCATCACTGTTCCTTCATAAATTGCATGAGTTGCATGAGCCTTTGACACACTAATGTAAGCTGCAAATCATTTACTGTGACAATGCTGAAGAACAAGTCTGATTTTAATCGGATAATTCAGTAAGTCCTAAATTATCCTTAAATAAGGTTGGTTGATATTAATTTCTTGACTAAAGCCATTGTGAGTTTCTAGAAACGGCTATATAAATGACAGCGCCTTGCCCATAAAGCACTTTTGCACAAAAGCACTACGGTAAGTCTTCACAGGGAATCGTCAGGTTCACGCCACCAACATACTGTACACACCCAAGAAAAAGACAGTGAGGATTTAAAGCTTTAAAAAGTGACTTCTGTCCTCGATTATATATGTCTCCAGAAACACTCACAGCTGGAAATCATATGAAAGATACAAACTAGATGGCACAAGCTTTCTCAAGACGGTTGGTTTGGGTGGATGGAGAAATCTTGGGAGGAACCAAAACTCAACAGGGCGAGACCATCTTCCCCTGCACACATTCAGACCAAAAAATATTAATCTCAGTATTAATGTTGGGATGAACCAAAAGCACAGGTGCAGCTGAGGTGGAGACGTCTCTAACATATATAAGTCTGATGGGTCACAGTACAGAACAGTGAAGACTGAGGAACTGAGGAAGACAACAACACAACATCTGGTAAGAGTCATTTTAATACGGTTTTGATTGCCGGGTCTGTGTTCAAACTGGTAGGGAATGCCTTGCTGGTCATTGTGACTGCAACAAATATACAGTATAGTTCATTTGGGGTCGGTAAGATTTTTGAAAGAAGTCTCTTCTGCTCACCGAGGCTGCATTTATTTGATCAAAAATACAGTAAAAACAGAAATATTGTGAAATATTATTACAATATGAAAATGGTGTTTTCTATTGTGAATAGGCTATGTTGTAAAATGTAATTTATTCCTGTGATCAAAGCTGTATTTTCAGCATCATTACTCCAGTCTTCAGTGTCACATGATGCTTCAGAAATCACTATGATGATTTGATGCTAAAGAAACATTTCTGATTATTATCAGTGTTGCATATCGTCACCTTCCTAAAATAATTGCCTTAGTCATTTGAAAATGAAAATTATTTGGGCAATTATTTTAGGAAGATGACGATATTTTTATAGAAACTGAATTCTCTGATGAATAGAAAGCCCAAAAGAACAGTATTTATTTAAAATAGAATTGTTTTCACATTATAAATGTCTTTACTGTTGCTTTAATTAAATTGATTAAAGCAATACTTTTTTTTGTTTGCATGATCAGCATAAAATGAGTTGTTTTGATGCGCTTCTGTGCAACCGAATTAACACAACTGACTGAAAAGAAGCTTCCCATTTATCTCTGCTTTGACTCGTCTCTGCGTTTAACCTCCAGATATCAGAGATGAAGAGCGTTCTCCCAGTGAAGATGTTGGCGGCGTTGGCGCTGGTTCTGCTGGTGTCCAGTGCGACTGAGGGACGGGTTCTCAGTAAATGTGAGCTGAAGGAACGACTCGAGGCGGCTCAGATTCAGGTGATTAGAGCCATGGGAGACAACATGACCGTGAATGATCTCATCGCAAGACGTGAGCAACAGATTCCCTTCTCTATCCATATACGTGACCCTGGATCACAAAACCAGTCACGAGTCGCACGGGTATATCTGTGGCAATAGCCAACAATACATTGTATGGGTCAAAATTATTGATTTTTCTTTTATGCCAAAAATCATTAGGATATTAAGATCATGTTCCATGAAGATTTTTAGTAAATTTCCTACCGTAAATATATACAAAATGTATTTTTGTGAGTGAATGCAGCACAATCATGAACATAAATGCACAACTTTAAAGGAGATTTTCTCAATGTTTAGATTTTTTTGCTCCCTCAGATTCCAGATTTTCTAATAGTTGTATCTCGAGCAAATATTGTCCTATCCTAACAAACAACACGTCAATGGAAAGCTTATCAAAATCTCAGTTTTGTGGTCCAGGGTCACATATTTATGTCACATGATGTGCAGATAAAAGGTTGATCAGCCTCACACCCTTTATTCCTTTCGTTCTGTGGCAGTTGTCTGCAAGGCCAATGCCTCGGGCTTCAACACCAGCTTTGTCAAAGCCATCGCCGCCAGGCCTAAAGAGTCCTTTACTTTTGGGCATCAAAAGCAGCGGCCCGTCTGGCAGCTGTACGGCGTGTTTCAGCTCAGCGATCAGCTGGCCTGTGATTCTGGCATGATGCCGTCGCGCAATGTCTGCAACATGAGCTGCTCTGGTGAGAAAATGCCACACCAATCATAACACTATATCCTAAACAATTGTGAATTTCTGGACTCAAAAAAGTGCCAGATTGCTATGGCTCTCCAAGCATTCACAGTGAGCATGTTTGAATAAGGTTTTGATTGTTTTCTGTTTCCTCCAATAGCTTTGATTGACGATGACGTCACAGATGACATCGCCTGCCTGAAGACCATGATTGACAGCATGTAAGTAGCACACACACCACTGTGATCGAGATCTGAAATACATTTTGTGTAGGATTTACTTTGAAACTGTTGTCACTCCGAAAATGCAAAATTTCACACATAATTAGAAAGAAATGGCAACTAACACATTCTGCATAGAAAGACTGAAATGGTATTTTCTGGTAAAACTACTCCAATAATCTTTGTTTTATGTACAGCTACAAATAAAAAGCTAATTTTTTTTGACAATGTAGTTACCGGATGGCATTTGGGCAAAAGCCTCGAAAATGTGCACAATATACGGTATAAACATTCAATATAAGTTTTATTACGTTCATAACATGTTTTCTTTCTTCACAGTAAACCTAAACCCAAGAACGATATCACTCTCCCACTTGCAACGTAAGTTAAAAATAGTCAAATTCATGATCCTTTATATGCAAAAAGAAGTCTGCAGAAGTCTCTTTTTTTCCCAAAAGTGTGCGGGATTATTTTTGCATATATATATATATATTATTAATATCATTATTTACCTCAAATATAAAGGCTTGATGTTCGAAACGTTCAAAGTGTGACTGTTTTTTGTGCGTTACAGATTGAACACAATTCTGGTGAAGGAGTGTCGCTTTGTGGTTCCCTCTCGTTATTTCGCTGAGTGTCCGACTGCAACAACACCAATTGCTGATTGCTTGCACTGAGTGAAACAACAGCGTGATCTTACTCTTCTGACCTGCTGTAAAACTGTAGATTTGTGCCAGTGATTTACAGAATCAATATATGAAGCACTTCTGACCAGCTGCATGATTTCTGTCAATCTAAAAACACAACAGTCCGATGTGTTCCCATGGCACATCGATTGACTGGTAATTTCATTTCATTTATTTATGTATTCTCTTTTCATGGTAATGCAACACAAAATGCCACAACAACAATCCAACAGACACAACAAAAATACATTCCATGACAAGAAGAACAGGAGTAAGATGAAGAAAATAAAAAATCTTATAAACTCCTACCCCATTCTTATATAAAAAAAGTTACAAATTAGATGGCCTCACCGACATGACAATAAGTAACAAAAACAAAAAAATAACAAAATAGCCCAGACCAGATGTAATCTACTTTCAATTTTAACAATTATTATAATTTTTTTATTTTATTATTATTAAATCTGCTTACAAAACAAACAAAAACAACAATGATGACAAATCTGGCAGCGAAAACAACCACGAGACCATCATTGTTGTTATAGTTTTAACAATTTTCACATTAATCTCTGTACAAGTTAAGTATCTTCTGTTTATAATTATATTTAAATTGATATAAATTGATTAAATTGAGGTAATGAGTGGTAGGACCAGTGTGAGTTTAAACATATCAAGGCTCTGAACCGTAGTAGGGTGCTTGTGCATGAATAAACTTTATATTAATGCTGTAATACTGTAAATGTTTGGTGGTGTTTTAAATTTCTGTCGACAATTGTAATAAAACTGTCTCCGTTCCTTGAAGGACACTGTGCTGATGCTGTGTTTGGTTATGATAATATTTGTGAAGAGCCTGCTTGTAAAAATTATGGGCGTGAACGGTTCGAGTTATGTTTATTGCAAAACCCTATGATAGTACTGAAGTTGAAGATAAAGTTTTAAATAGGGATATTTTTTTACGCTTCACTTCAGAAGGCCTTTATTAACCCTTGCAGAGCTGTGTCGAGCACTTTCATCATGAATAGATGCACTTTGGACTTCCAAAGACAAAACCATTCACTGCCATTATAAAGCTTGGAAGAGCCAGGACATTTTTTAATATAACTCCGATTCACTCAAAAAAAATTTTAGGCCTATGTCTAAACATAAGATTTATGTATTTGAATTGCATATAGAATTTCCATCCATTTGAATTACATAGTTTTAACATAAACCAATTAATAATCTGAATGTGATTTATATTTTTAAGTCATATATAAATAAAACAGATAAGATTTTCTGCCAAATATGATCCGCCATGATCACGGTGTATTTTATTTTGAAAATTAAACGGATATTTATTTATTTTTTTGGTTTGTTCTGTTTTTTGCTCGACTTCATGTCCTGCGCACTCTGCCCTGTAGTGCTGCGGAGCTCTCCGGCATCCGGCAAAAATAGAAGCTCTGCGTATCTGCTCCGGAGGGCTGCTTCGGAACGCAGTCGTACCGCAGTCAGTGAAAATACACAAATTGACTTTAATGGAAACCTATTGACTCCGCCGCCGTTCCGGAGCGGATCTGCAGCTGTTCCGCAGTTGGTGGAAATTAGGGGTTAAAGTACCATTGAAGCAGTGTTGAAGTTAATGAGATAATTAAGTGGTGATTGAGCATTAATTATGAACACCTGCTGTTAACAAGCAGAATCACTGAAGGAAAGAGAAATACAAGAACTTCTTGTTCAGACAGTCTTAGATGAAATCAACTGAAGATAAAAGAAGACATTAAATCTCTCAAGATCTCAGCAGAGGAGGATTAAACAACTCAAACAGCATTACCAGCTTCACTTATTACTAACCAGATTTACTTTATTTAATATCCGGTTTAATGAAATCATATTTTGTATTTTAAAGTCACCATGATGGTGGATAGCGTTTGCTTTAGTTGGTCTCTTGACCCTTGACTTATCAATAATATTTAATTTTCTCTGTCTGCTATAATTGTATGTTTATTGTCGCAAAAAAAAAAAAACGATGAGAAAATGAGATCAGGTGATGTTGGCTGTTTATTGATGATGATGACAATGATGTCATGTGATTGTCTGAATCACTGATCGTATTCATGTATAATGCTTTGATTATTTAGGACTTGTTCTATTAATATTGTTTTATTCGTAATAGAAGTCAATTGATTCTTCAGCATATCTAGCAATGTTGTTTATCAAAAAATTTACTTTGAAAAAATATTTAGTGCACAAAAATTTTCATCTATGCCAATACTTAGACACACAGAGACATCAAGAAACAGCGTATGAATCTCAACTATGGTGACAATCAAACAAAAATATCCTGATAATCAGATCAACTCTGAGCATAAAACAAGCTACAAAAAATGTTTATTTCGCAAAGCATGCTGGGAGATATGGGTGAGTTTTGATTGGTGTTACCCAGCATGCACTGCAGCTTGAAGCATTTCATTGATTGTCACCATTGTTGAGATTCATACACAGATTATTGATGTCTAAGTAACATTTTAGATGAAGAGTTTATTGCACTAAATGTTGTTAAAATCCTTTATATTATTTGATAAACAACATTGCTCTAATGCTGTAAAATCAAATGACATTTACTATATAACAATATTAAAATCACAAGTCATATATAAGCAAATCATTAGACACTGTCATCATCAATAAACAGCCAACATCACCTGGTCTCATTTTCGCTACGCTTTTTTGCTACAATAAAAATGTGCTATATAAAGACTCAATTAAAGCAGCCAGAGAAAGATATATACTAAAAAGTCAAGGGTCAAGAGCACAACTAAAGCAAACGCTAACAACCATCATGGTGACTTTAAAATAAAACTATTGATTTAATTAAATCGGAAATTAAATAAAGTAAATCTGGTTAGTAATAAAGCTGGTAATGCTGTTTGAGTTGGTTAATCCTCCTCTGCTGAGATCTTGAGAGATTTAATGTCTTCTTTTATCTTCAGTTGATTTCATCTAAGGCTGGGTTTACACTTGGCATTAACATGCGACCTGTATCCGGATGTTGTCCACATACACATTGAAAAGACGAGTGTAAACGCGTTTCTGATCGGAATGTCCCCGTCCAGTCTCCCCACTGTCAGTCTGGCTGTCAGAAAATAATGGCCAGACGCAGTTTAGACCAATTAAACTTATTTGAACCTTACAATAAACGTCAATATTTAAAACAGTTTATTTAGACTTACATGATAATGTGTGTGTCATTTTTTTATTTTAATTGTGCAACATTATCTGAACGAGACGATCGCCTAGACACGCCGTACAATCACAGCTGTGAGTCATGAGATCTTAATGAAGAGCGTGTGCTGCTTTGCCAGAGGAATAATGGGAATAAACGTTTTATTTTTTAATGTTTTAAATGTTGAATGTTTATATTGTTTCAGCATGTTTATTAATCTCCCATATAGTCATTGCACGATATAATAATAATAATAATAATAACCTTTATTTTCTATAGCGCCTTTAAATGTATAACCTTAACCCCGATGATCGATGATGTGACAGTTTAACATGATCAACCCAGTTATTTTTGTATGATCAACTCTGGAAGTATTCCTTCATTCAAAAAACGTAATTTGATCTAAGACTGGAGATTGCATAGGAAAGTAAAGTGAGTGAGTGAAGGCAATTGGGACATTGATTAATTTGTATCATCATCTTGTAAACGCAGCCCAAGACTGTGGCTATGTTTACACGTGGCCGGTTATTTTCATAAACGGACATTTCACCCTCTCCGTTTTCAGAAAAGTGTTCGTTTACACGAACCCGTGTATATGCCGTCAAGAGCATGCCAAACCTATAGGTGGTAGTGTAACGAGAAGCTCAAGCCCACGTTAGCCAATCAGAATCTCGAAAATATAGGTCGCACTTTTGACGCAGTGCAAGTTCTGTCGCATACTGTGACGTTGACTGCCTAAAACTTAGTTTTTCTCAGTTTACAAACGTGCAAACGGAGTTTTCCAAAATCTCCACTCTGGCCGGAGTTTTTAGAAAGAATCGTTTTCAGAGGAGAATTCTCCGTTTGCGTGCCGAAGGGAAATGTCTCCGTTTTTCAAAATAACCATGTACGTGTAAACGGGGCCTGTGTCTGAACAAGAAGTTCTTGTATTTCTCTTTCCTTCAGTGATTCTGCTTGTTAAAGCAGCACTCAGTAGGTTTGGAAATGTCTTCGCTGTTTTCTCGCAGATTTCGTGTTAGAGCTCCCCCTATAGTTTCGGAATAGATATTTGAGAAAACTGTTGTAAAACCATTGGCAACTTTCCCCCCTCCCATCTTCTCCCTCTGGTCACGTGCATTTGTTTTCAGAGAAGCCGCCGGCGAACGCACGGAGCCATGTCAACTGAGGTATGTTTGATACTCAGAATGATATCATATAAATGTACGTGTGCAGTGCCGTACAGCAATTCGTTACATCGCGAGACTTGATATCACGCGATACTTTCTGACGCGGAGGCCGGCGGCCCGCCGGCCCAAAGTTGCAAGTGTGGTTTTCCGCTCACAGGCGCTCGGGGGGTGCGAGACGACCACCATTCAACCCGAAAAAAGTCATATAACTATTCCAATGACTCCGAAGCTGTTCGGTTAACGTAAAAAAAGTTACTTATAAGCACCTTTAATAGCAGGTGTTCATAATTCATGCTCAATCATCTCTTAATTATCTCATTAAATTCAACACTGCTTCAATGGTACTTTAACTCTGTAGTGTGCACACATATGAACACTGAGCAGTGCTAATTTAACGTTTTTCTGTGTACTATTACATAAATCTTACCTATTTCATTTATGTATGACTGACAAATATGAATCACGTCCAGTTTATTAATACAATTACATAAATCGTATCCGTTTCATTTATATATGACTTAAAAATATGAATCACATTCATATTATTAATTGGTTTATGTTAAAACTATGTCATCCAAATGGATGGAAATTATATATGCAATTCAAATACATAAATCTTATGTTTGGACATAATTTTTATTTTGAGTGTACCTTCAACACACTCAAACATATTTTTAGTATGATTGTTGAGACATGTAAAACAGCGCTGCGTTCCCCACCATTTGAATTTGCAGCGCCCTCTGTTGGTGGAGTGAACATGTGTTCTCTGCTTCTTCAAATTGGTACTGTTTTACTTATAATAACTTATAATTAAAAAACACTGGAACATTTCAGGTGACATTTCCAGAATGGTAAAAGCCACCAAAAAAATTACCTGCCCCTGGAAAGCGGGACGATTGGTCACTCTAATATAGACTGGCCTGTGTTCCCCTGAGAGGAGCATCTTTGTGTGAAATAAAAGAGTTTGAGGTTGTTGTATGAAGGCAGTTTTATGACACTGCATATTGAGTATGAAACGTTGCGGTTTGGTTTTCGTGGAACTGGGTGACAGCAAGTTCTGAGTAAATTACAATAGTGACTTTGTGCATCTTTCAGACAGTCGAGAACACATCTAAAGAGTCCTTTCTGTCTCAGCTGGGATCGAATGTCATGTACAGGTTACATGACACCTCAGAGAACCAGATAAGACATGTAATTACTAATTAAATTCATTTTATATACATTTATAAATAATAATCAAATAAGGGTTTTCCAGTTTCTTGTAATGAGTTGATGTAGGTTTTCATCCCCAAATACAATTATTCTTAAAATTACAGTAGGCCTACATGCTTCCAAAACTATATATTTTAGTACATAAATAAATAAAGAATCATTAAAATAAATAAAAACAAATGTATTAATTTAAAAGTGCTATTATTTCTATAACTATTGTTCGTCCAGAATATTCTGACTATTTACATGCATAAAAGTCCAGTTCATATTTAGTTCGTTAATATAGATAATATTTAAAAATAAATTTATAAATTTTATATTTTCAACTTTTAAAGTTGCCTTACTAAATTACAAATTCAAATAATCTAAACAGTTTGGTATTATTAATTACTTTTGGCTTTGATTGCACTCAAAAATAAAACTTTTAAAGTATTTTTGCTTTGTTAAATTATGCCACCACCACGTTTTCATTGATTTGTCCTATTTAATTTTTCTTTTTAAATCTTGCTTCCAGTCAACATGACACAACCTGTTCCATGTTTAAATATAAAATCTGATAATGATCTAATGGGTATCATCTAATGGGTATCAGCCCTAGATCATTAGATAATGATCTAGGGCTGGATCTGGTTATGATTGGCTTGACAGATAAGTCTGTCCATTCTGAATACTGATCCTCCCAAAGAAAAAACAATCAAAACCTGGACAATTATTTTAATTGTATAGGAACAATGATGTCAAGATAGCCCAGAACCTAAATTCAATTAAAATTCTGGTTGATTCATGTTTAAAAACAAAACATTGATAAAATATAAATAATGTTGGGATGAACCAAAAGCACAGGTGCAGCTGCAGATGGAGGCGACTCTCACATATATAAGTCTGATGGGTCACAGACAGTGAAGACTGCACTGTAAAACCTAACAGTAATATTTACTCAATTAAATTGAGTTCACTGCACTCAAATAATACCGAAACTTGAAGTGGCTTGAATGACTGAAACAGAACTCAAACTGAATGAGTTATAGAACATTTCTAGATCCCAGAACGATAATTGAATAATAATTGTATAGTTAAGTTAATTAATCATCAATTAAGTGATGATTGATCATTAGTGATGAACACCTGCTGTTAACAAGCAGAATCACTGAAGGAAAGAGAAACACACAAGAAATACAAGGTTTAACGTCACCATGATGGAGATCAGCGTGTGCTTTAGTTGTGCTCTTGACCCTTGTACGGTTGAGTACAAGTTTCTCTTTGGCTGCCGTAATTGAGTGTTTATGAAACATTTCCTATGGCACAAAATTCAAGGAAAAGTATGTTTGGGTGATGATGGTCAAGGTTTGATGATGACAATCATCATCTAATGATTTGATTCACTGATCTCATTAGGAGTCTAATCTCTGATAATATATTAGTTGTATATTTGAAACTAAGATTTTACATCATAAGAACTAGCAATGTAATGACTATCAAATCGTACGAAGGATTTTACAGAAAATGGAATTCATCACCAAAACTAACGCAGATATCAAGAATCAGCATATGAATCTCAACAATAGTGACCATTAAAAAAACGATTCATACAGCAATGCATGCTGGGTACTACCATAATACAACCCTTATCCATGGCTCCCAGCATGCATTGCAGCATGAATAGTTTTTAATGGTCACCATTGTTGAGATTCATATACTGATTCTTGATGTCTGTGTAAGTCAGCATGATAACATAGAGGTTTTTAAAATCTGATTGTAACAACAATGGGTCTTACAACAGAATCACAGTTATTTTATAATGAATAATACAAGTTATATATCACCTGTTTAATCAGAGATTATTCTCTAGAAAAAGATCAGAGAATCAAGAATTAAGTCTTATTTTGTGTTATTTTTGGACCAAAAAGTATTTTCGAATTAACAAGAGGTTTAGATGTTGTTTTGTTTAATTTGATGTTACCATTATGGAGATCAGTGTTTGCTTTAGTTGGGCTCCAGACCCTTGACTTTACCATTAGTTTTTATTTGGCTGCATTAACTGTATATCTATAAGACACATGTGTTGTGGCAGAAGCAAAGCTGACAAAAATGAGATCAGGTGTCACTGGTTATGTTTTGAATATTATGTCATCACATAATGTTTGGCTCACTGATCTCAATAATCATTTATCAAAAATGTGTTTTTAATACAGTTTACTTTAATATTACTTCACTGTGCAACTACTGCAAAAGATCAAGCAGTGCTACGCAACAGTTATGAAGAATTTTTAGCTTCATCATTCACAAAAAAAAATTGAACTACAGTTTAAGTTAGACACACACAAACATCAAGAATCAGCCAATGAATCTCAACAATGGTGACAATCAACAAAAAAGATATCAAATCGGAACATTATAAAACACGCTACTAAAAGTCAACACAAATCCAACAGCAAAAATAAAAGCAAATAAGACAAGAAAATAACCAGACAATTCAGCTGCATAATTTATTCATGCTGCAATGCATGCTGGGAGTCATGGACAAATGTTATTGTACTATGCTGGTACCCAACATGCATTGCAGCATTAAACGTTTTGATTGTCACCATTGTTGAGATTCATACGCCGATTCTTGATGTCTGTGTGTGTCTGACTGCTATCGAAGTACAAAATGTTCTGAGCAAAGAGAAATACAAGAACTTCTTGTTCAGACAGTCTTAGATGAAATCAACTGAAGATAAAAGAAGACATTAAATCTCTCAAGATCTCAGCAGAGGAGGATTAAACAACTCAAACAGCATTACCAGCTTCACTTATTACTAACCAGATTTACTTTATTTAATATCCGGTTTAATGAAATCATATTTTGTATTTTAAAGTCACCATGATGGTGGATAGCGTTTGCTTTAGTTGGTCTCTTGACCCTTGACTTATCAATAATATTTAATTTTCTCTGTCTGCTATAATTGTATGTTTATTGTCGCAAAAAAAAAAAAACGATGAGAAAATGAGATCAGGTGATGTTGGCTGTTTATTGATGATGATGACAATGATGTCATGTGATTGTCTGAATCACTGATCGTATTCATGTATAATGCTTTGATTATTTAGGACTTGTTCTATTAATATTGTTTTATTCGTAATAGAAGTCAATTGATTCTTCAGCATATCTAGCAATGTTGTTTATCAAAAAATTTACTTTGAAAAAATATTTAGTGCACAAAAATTTTCATCTATGCCAATACTTAGACACACAGAGACATCAAGAAACAGCGTATGAATCTCAACTATGGTGACAATCAAACAAAAATATCCTGATAATCAGATCAACTCTGAGCATAAAACAAGCTACAAAAAATGTTTATTTCGCAAAGCATGCTGGGAGATATGGGTGAGTTTTGATTGGTGTTACCCAGCATGCACTGCAGCTTGAAGCATTTCATTGATTGTCACCATTGTTGAGATTCATACACAGATTATTGATGTCTAAGTAACATTTTAGATGAAGAGTTTATTGCACTAAATGTTGTTAAAATCCTTTATATTATTTGATAAACAACATTGCTCTAATGCTGTAAAATCAAATGACATTTACTATATAACAATATTAAAATCACAAGTCATATATAAGCAAATCATTAGACACTGTCATCATCAATAAACAGCCAACATCACCTGGTCTCATTTTCGCTACGCTTTTTTGCTACAATAAAAATGTGCTATATAAAGACTCAATTAAAGCAGCCAGAGAAAGATATATACTAAAAAGTCAAGGGTCAAGAGCACAACTAAAGCAAACGCTAACAACCATCATGGTGACTTTAAAATAAAACTATTGATTTAATTAAATCGGAAATTAAATAAAGTAAATCTGGTTAGTAATAAAGCTGGTAATGCTGTTTGAGTTGGTTAATCCTCCTCTGCTGAGATCTTGAGAGATTTAATGTCTTCTTTTATCTTCAGTTGATTTCATCTAAGGCTGGGTTTACACTTGGCATTAACATGCGACCTGTATCCGGATGTTGTCCACATACACATTGAAAAGACGAGTGTAAACGCGTTTCTGATCGGAATGTCCCCGTCCAGTCTCCCCACTGTCAGTCTGGCTGTCAGAAAATAATGGCCAGACGCAGTTTAGACCAATTAAACTTATTTGAACCTTACAATAAACGTCAATATTTAAAACAGTTTATTTAGACTTACATGATAATGTGTGTGTCATTTTTTTATTTTAATTGTGCAACATTATCTGAACGAGACGATCGCCTAGACACGCCGTACAATCACAGCTGTGAGTCATGAGATCTTAATGAAGAGCGTGTGCTGCTTTGCCAGAGGAATAATGGGAATAAACGTTTTATTTTTTAATGTTTTAAATGTTGAATGTTTATATTGTTTCAGCATGTTTATTAATCTCCCATATAGTCATTGCACGATATAATAATAATAATAATAATAACCTTTATTTTCTATAGCGCCTTTAAATGTATAACCTTAACCCCGATGATCGATGATGTGACAGTTTAACATGATCAACCCAGTTATTTTTGTATGATCAACTCTGGAAGTATTCCTTCATTCAAAAAACGTAATTTGATCTAAGACTGGAGATTGCATAGGAAAGTAAAGTGAGTGAGTGAAGGCAATTGGGACATTGATTAATTTGTATCATCATCTTGTAAACGCAGCCCAAGACTGTGGCTATGTTTACACGTGGCCGGTTATTTTCATAAACGGACATTTCACCCTCTCCGTTTTCAGAAAAGTGTTCGTTTACACGAACCCGTGTATATGCCGTCAAGAGCATGCCAAACCTATAGGTGGTAGTGTAACGAGAAGCTCAAGCCCACGTTAGCCAATCAGAATCTCGAAAATATAGGTCGCACTTTTGACGCAGTGCAAGTTCTGTCGCATACTGTGACGTTGACTGCCTAAAACTTAGTTTTTCTCAGTTTACAAACGTGCAAACGGAGTTTTCCAAAATCTCCACTCTGGCCGGAGTTTTTAGAAAGAATCGTTTTCAGAGGAGAATTCTCCGTTTGCGTGCCGAAGGGAAATGTCTCCGTTTTTCAAAATAACCATGTACGTGTAAACGGGGCCTGTGTCTGAACAAGAAGTTCTTGTATTTCTCTTTCCTTCAGTGATTCTGCTTGTTAAAGCAGCACTCAGTAGGTTTGGAAATGTCTTCGCTGTTTTCTCGCAGATTTCGTGTTAGAGCTCCCCCTATAGTTTCGGAATAGATATTTGAGAAAACTGTTGTAAAACCATTGGCAACTTTCCCCCCTCCCATCTTCTCCCTCTGGTCACGTGCATTTGTTTTCAGAGAAGCCGCCGGCGAACGCACGGAGCCATGTCAACTGAGGTATGTTTGATACTCAGAATGATATCATATAAATGTACGTGTGCAGTGCCGTACAGCAATTCGTTACATCGCGAGACTTGATATCACGCGATACTTTCTGACGCGGAGGCCGGCGGCCCGCCGGCCCAAAGTTGCAAGTGTGGTTTTCCGCTCACAGGCGCTCGGGGGGTGCGAGACGACCACCATTCAACCCGAAAAAAGTCATATAACTATTCCAATGACTCCGAAGCTGTTCGGTTAACGTAAAAAAAGTTACTTATAAGCACCTTTAATAGCAGGTGTTCATAATTCATGCTCAATCATCTCTTAATTATCTCATTAAATTCAACACTGCTTCAATGGTACTTTAACTCTGTAGTGTGCACACATATGAACACTGAGCAGTGCTAATTTAACGTTTTTCTGTGTACTATTACATAAATCTTACCTATTTCATTTATGTATGACTGACAAATATGAATCACGTCCAGTTTATTAATACAATTACATAAATCGTATCCGTTTCATTTATATATGACTTAAAAATATGAATCACATTCATATTATTAATTGGTTTATGTTAAAACTATGTCATCCAAATGGATGGAAATTATATATGCAATTCAAATACATAAATCTTATGTTTGGACATAATTTTTATTTTGAGTGTACCTTCAACACACTCAAACATATTTTTAGTATGATTGTTGAGACATGTAAAACAGCGCTGCGTTCCCCACCATTTGAATTTGCAGCGCCCTCTGTTGGTGGAGTGAACATGTGTTCTCTGCTTCTTCAAATTGGTACTGTTTTACTTATAATAACTTATAATTAAAAAACACTGGAACATTTCAGGTGACATTTCCAGAATGGTAAAAGCCACCAAAAAAATTACCTGCCCCTGGAAAGCGGGACGATTGGTCACTCTAATATAGACTGGCCTGTGTTCCCCTGAGAGGAGCATCTTTGTGTGAAATAAAAGAGTTTGAGGTTGTTGTATGAAGGCAGTTTTATGACACTGCATATTGAGTATGAAACGTTGCGGTTTGGTTTTCGTGGAACTGGGTGACAGCAAGTTCTGAGTAAATTACAATAGTGACTTTGTGCATCTTTCAGACAGTCGAGAACACATCTAAAGAGTCCTTTCTGTCTCAGCTGGGATCGAATGTCATGTACAGGTTACATGACACCTCAGAGAACCAGATAAGACATGTAATTACTAATTAAATTCATTTTATATACATTTATAAATAATAATCAAATAAGGGTTTTCCAGTTTCTTGTAATGAGTTGATGTAGGTTTTCATCCCCAAATACAATTATTCTTAAAATTACAGTAGGCCTACATGCTTCCAAAACTATATATTTTAGTACATAAATAAATAAAGAATCATTAAAATAAATAAAAACAAATGTATTAATTTAAAAGTGCTATTATTTCTATAACTATTGTTCGTCCAGAATATTCTGACTATTTACATGCATAAAAGTCCAGTTCATATTTAGTTCGTTAATATAGATAATATTTAAAAATAAATTTATAAATTTTATATTTTCAACTTTTAAAGTTGCCTTACTAAATTACAAATTCAAATAATCTAAACAGTTTGGTATTATTAATTACTTTTGGCTTTGATTGCACTCAAAAATAAAACTTTTAAAGTATTTTTGCTTTGTTAAATTATGCCACCACCACGTTTTCATTGATTTGTCCTATTTAATTTTTCTTTTTAAATCTTGCTTCCAGTCAACATGACACAACCTGTTCCATGTTTAAATATAAAATCTGATAATGATCTAATGGGTATCATCTAATGGGTATCAGCCCTAGATCATTAGATAATGATCTAGGGCTGGATCTGGTTATGATTGGCTTGACAGATAAGTCTGTCCATTCTGAATACTGATCCTCCCAAAGAAAAAACAATCAAAACCTGGACAATTATTTTAATTGTATAGGAACAATGATGTCAAGATAGCCCAGAACCTAAATTCAATTAAAATTCTGGTTGATTCATGTTTAAAAACAAAACATTGATAAAATATAAATAATGTTGGGATGAACCAAAAGCACAGGTGCAGCTGCAGATGGAGGCGACTCTCACATATATAAGTCTGATGGGTCACAGACAGTGAAGACTGCACTGTAAAACCTAACAGTAATATTTACTCAATTAAATTGAGTTCACTGCACTCAAATAATACCGAAACTTGAAGTGGCTTGAATGACTGAAACAGAACTCAAACTGAATGAGTTATAGAACATTTCTAGATCCCAGAACGATAATTGAATAATAATTGTATAGTTAAGTTAATTAATCATCAATTAAGTGATGATTGATCATTAGTGATGAACACCTGCTGTTAACAAGCAGAATCACTGAAGGAAAGAGAAACACACAAGAAATACAAGGTTTAACGTCACCATGATGGAGATCAGCGTGTGCTTTAGTTGTGCTCTTGACCCTTGTACGGTTGAGTACAAGTTTCTCTTTGGCTGCCGTAATTGAGTGTTTATGAAACATTTCCTATGGCACAAAATTCAAGGAAAAGTATGTTTGGGTGATGATGGTCAAGGTTTGATGATGACAATCATCATCTAATGATTTGATTCACTGATCTCATTAGGAGTCTAATCTCTGATAATATATTAGTTGTATATTTGAAACTAAGATTTTACATCATAAGAACTAGCAATGTAATGACTATCAAATCGTACGAAGGATTTTACAGAAAATGGAATTCATCACCAAAACTAACGCAGATATCAAGAATCAGCATATGAATCTCAACAATAGTGACCATTAAAAAAACGATTCATACAGCAATGCATGCTGGGTACTACCATAATACAACCCTTATCCATGGCTCCCAGCATGCATTGCAGCATGAATAGTTTTTAATGGTCACCATTGTTGAGATTCATATACTGATTCTTGATGTCTGTGTAAGTCAGCATGATAACATAGAGGTTTTTAAAATCTGATTGTAACAACAATGGGTCTTACAACAGAATCACAGTTATTTTATAATGAATAATACAAGTTATATATCACCTGTTTAATCAGAGATTATTCTCTAGAAAAAGATCAGAGAATCAAGAATTAAGTCTTATTTTGTGTTATTTTTGGACCAAAAAGTATTTTCGAATTAACAAGAGGTTTAGATGTTGTTTTGTTTAATTTGATGTTACCATTATGGAGATCAGTGTTTGCTTTAGTTGGGCTCCAGACCCTTGACTTTACCATTAGTTTTTATTTGGCTGCATTAACTGTATATCTATAAGACACATGTGTTGTGGCAGAAGCAAAGCTGACAAAAATGAGATCAGGTGTCACTGGTTATGTTTTGAATATTATGTCATCACATAATGTTTGGCTCACTGATCTCAATAATCATTTATCAAAAATGTGTTTTTAATACAGTTTACTTTAATATTACTTCACTGTGCAACTACTGCAAAAGATCAAGCAGTGCTACGCAACAGTTATGAAGAATTTTTAGCTTCATCATTCACAAAAAAAAATTGAACTACAGTTTAAGTTAGACACACACAAACATCAAGAATCAGCCAATGAATCTCAACAATGGTGACAATCAACAAAAAAGATATCAAATCGGAACATTATAAAACACGCTACTAAAAGTCAACACAAATCCAACAGCAAAAATAAAAGCAAATAAGACAAGAAAATAACCAGACAATTCAGCTGCATAATTTATTCATGCTGCAATGCATGCTGGGAGTCATGGACAAATGTTATTGTACTATGCTGGTACCCAACATGCATTGCAGCATTAAACGTTTTGATTGTCACCATTGTTGAGATTCATACGCCGATTCTTGATGTCTGTGTGTGTCTGACTGCTATCGAAGTACAAAATGTTCTGAGCATAAGCTTTTTAAAAACATTCATATTTTGCGGTTGTAAAAACTCGATAGATCTTGATCTGAAAAATCACAGTGATACCATGATCAAAAATATGTATCACTTGTAAAAACACTTTAGACAATAAAAAACGATCAGTGAATCCGGCCACTAGATGATGCTTGTGACTACTAATAAACAGTCACTGTCATTTGATCATGTTTTCTTTCAGCTTTTTTGCCATGGCAAATGTATTTTAAAGACACAGTTACCAGCAGCTGAAGATAAACTAATGTTAAAAAGTTATGTTAAATGTTAAAAAACACTTATCACCATCATGGTAACATCAAATGAAAATAAAATGACCTTCTCCTAAACCTTTTTTATTAAGAACTTCTGTAGACGTCTGACGGAAAAAAAGTCAGTCTGGTTAGTAATAAGTGAAGCTGGTAATGTTCATATTTAGTTCGTTAATATAGATAATATTTAAAAATAAATTATAATTTTAAATTAATACATATTTAATATTTTCAACTTTTAAAGTTGCCTACTAAATTACAAATTCAAATAATCAAAACAGTTTGGTATTATCAATTACTTTTGGCTTTGATTGCACTCAAAAATCAAACGTTTTAACTATTTTTGCTTTGTTAAATTATCTCACCACCCAGTTGTCATTGATTTGTCCTATTTAATTTTTCTTTTTAAATCTTGCTTCCAGTCAAAATGACATCTAAGGTTGCAAAACCTGTTCCATGCCTAAATATAAAATCTGATAATGATCTAATGGGTATCATCTAATGGGTTTAAATTGGCTTGACAGATAAGTCTGTCCATTCTGAATACTGATCCTCCCAAAGAAAAAACAATCAGAACCTGGACAATTATTTCAATTATATAGGAACAATGATGTCAAGATAGCCCAGAACCTAAATTCAAATATAGCTGCAAGCAGCGATTACGGGCCCAAGCCGGTGGCACCGCCACCCTGGTGCCTTTAGTTACACTAAAGGCACCGGGCTGGCGCTGCCACCGGCTTGGGCCCTCCATCGCTGCTTGCAGCTATATTTATTTATATATATATATATATATATATATATATATATATATATATATAAAAAGCCGCCACCCCGTTGCCTTTCGGGTTCCTGTGCACGACGGGCAATAACGTAACCCCGCTTTGACTGTCGAGAAGAAGTGTGCTTTAGAGCTTGTATCAGTGTGAGTCTTTCTGCTCCCCTACAAACACACACAGAAAAGGGGGGGGGGCTGTCTGTGTGTGTGCCCTCCCTCCTCCTCCCCCCCCCCCCTCCCCCTCCTCCTCCAGTATCTCACTGGACTAACACACACACACACACACACACACAGAGAGAGAATGGCAGGGGGAACTCTGTCAGAGAGAGACAAAACCACATTCAAACCAAAATATCTGACTTCCTGTTGGTCGGAGCTAATGACTGTAAATGAGAAAGATGTCCGGATCGATAAGCACAATATACAGACCGAGTTTTGTGACTGTAGGTAAAAATAACCCCCCCACTTTAGTCAAAAGTATCTTGAAAGTAACACACTTCCTGCTGCCAGTTGGTGGCGCTATAACTTTGACTCACAATAGCCACATCCATGTGATCGCCCTCTTACAACAAACACACTGCTGAAGTTTCATCAAGATCAATAAATGTATGAAGACGTTATAACACATTGTGTTTTTCTTTTCTCGCCATAACTTTGTTTCCTCGCCACGGCCAAACCGTTCGAGGTATCAAAAATCAGTCCGCAATTTAGCGTCCTCAATGTCTTTACTTCATGCTGACTGAGTTTGGTGGCGATAGGATAATTTTTCTTGGAGGAGTATATCAAATTCCAGGGGCATGCGTTTTCATACAACCCATAATAGCCGACTTCCTGTTGGACTGGCGTAAAACTTAGAGCACGAAAGTTGTTCGGCCCGATGATATCTAAATGTGTACCGAGTTTCATATTATTACATGCAAACGTGTTTGATATATGGACCAAGTTTTTCGGACCACGTTCAAGGGGGCGCTGTTGAGCTCCCCTGCCACGCCCGGGTACCAGCTTCAGTCCGGCTCTGATGGCCGCAGGTTCTGACCTGTGTGCAAAGTTTCAAGAGTTTTCGAGCACGTTAAGGGCCCCAAAAGTGCCCGAGAAGTCCCACACAGCAGAGAAAGGGTTAAAATAAAGCCCCCCTCCTCTCTCACACACACAGACACTGAGAGAGACTGGCAAAATTCCCATCAAATCACATTCAAACCAAAATATCTGACTTCCTGTTGGTCGGAGCTAATGACTGTAAATTAGAAAGTTGTCCGGCTCGGGGAGATAAATATAAATACCGATTTTTGTTACTGTAGGTAAAACTAATACCCCATTTTTGACTAAAGGTGGCGCTACTGAGCCCCTCCACCGTGCCCGTTTCTGAAACTTCACACATGCCTAGTACCCAATAAATCTGATATGCATGTTGAGTTTCATGCAATTTGAAGCATGTTAAGAGCCTCAAATGCACCCAAAAAGAATATTAAAGTTTGATGCGTTGCCATGGCAACAGTATTTAAGATATCAATAATCCTTTCACAGGTCTACATCTGCCGTGTGTTTACATTATACAGATGAAGTTTGAAGCAAATCGGGTAAAAATAAGAGGGTGATTTCAAAGCATTTTGAAAGTGACACACTTCCTGCTGCCAGTTGGTGGCGCTCTAACTTTGACTCACAATAGTCACATCCATGTGATCGGCCTCTTACAGCGAACACACTGCTGAAGTTTCATCAAGATCAGTTAATGTATGAGGATGTTATAACACACTTCCTGTTTCCAATATTCGCCATAAATTCGTTTCCTCGCCACGGCCAAACCGTTCGAGATATCAAAAATCCCCTCGCAATTTAGCATCCTCCATGTCTTGACTTCATGCACACCGAGTTTCGTGGTCATCCGATGAATTCTCTAGGACAAGTGTTTCAAATGCCAGAACATGCGTTTCCATCCAGCCCATAATAACCGACTTCCTGTTGGACTGGCGTAAAACTTAGAGCACGAAAGTTGTTCGGCCCGATGAGATCTATATGTGTACCGAGTTTCATATTATTACATGCAAGCGTGTTTGAGATATGGACATGTTTTTGAATCCCATTCCAGGGGGCGCTGGCGAGCCCCCCTGCCACGCCCGGGTCCCAGCTTCAGTCGGGCCCTGATGGCCGCAGGTTCTGACATTTGTGCAAAGTTTCAAGAGTTTTTGAGCACGTTAAGGCCCCCAAAAGTGCCCAAAAGGTAGTAAAATAATAATAATAATAATAATTAAAGCTGCAAGCAGCGATGAAAGGGCCCTCGCACCCGTGCCACCGCCACCCGGTGGCTTTAGGAAGACAGAGCACGGTGGGCAATGTGCATTTAAGTAGGTAAAAATAGGAGTAGTATGTCAAAGTCAGTTACAAAAATGTCCTTTATCATGGGTATAATAGCATGCGTTATAACTCAGATAAGTGTTGCTAGCATGTTTTAGCATGTTTCTAGCATGTTTAGAACTCAATGGCATATTAAATATGTCGCTAGCAATGCATCACAGTTTAAAACGTGTCACTTCCTGTCGACAGTAGGTGGCGCTATTACTTTAACTTAAAATTGTCATGTAGATGTGTTCAGGGCAGGACTCTTATCAAACATGTGAAGTTTGGGGCAGATTGGACATTGTCTTCTTCAGTAACAATAACTTCCCGTTTCATTGCATTAGCATGCTTTAGCACTTAGCTAAGAATTGCTAGCATGTTTTAACAGGTTTCTAACATGTTTATTACTCAATGGCATATTTAATATGTTGCTAGTACTGCATCACAGTGTTAACCATGTCACTTCCTGTTGCCAGTAGGTGGCGCTATTACTATAACTGAAAAGTGTCATGTAGATGTGTTCAGGGCAGGACTCTTATCAAACGTGTGAAATTGGGGCAAATTGAACATTCAATGCCTGACAGCAAATTCCTATTTAATTGCAGGAATAGCATGCTTTAGCACTTAGCTAATGTTTGTTAGCATATTTTAGCATGGTTCCCGTGTGTTGTTAACATGTTCAGCACTTGCTGGCAATTTTTTATATGTTATTAGGAGTCCAAAATGGTGTTAAACATGACACTTCCTGTTGCCAGCAGGTGGCGCTATTACTCTAACTGATTATTCTCATGTAGATGTGTTCAGGGCAGGACTCTTATCAAACCTGTGAAGTTTGGGGCAGATTGGACATTGCCTACTTGAGTAACAACAACTTCCTGTTTCATTGCATTAGCATGCTTTAGCACTTAGCTAAGAATTGCTAGCATGTTTTAACATGTTTCTAACATGTTTATAACTCAATGGTTTATTTAATATGTTGCTAGTACAGCATCACAGTGTTAAACATGTCACTTCCTGTTGCCAATAGGTGGCGCTATTACTATAACTGAATATTCTCATGTAAATGTGTTCAGGACAGAACTCTTATCAAACGTGTAAAGTTTGGGAAAGATTGGACATTGCCTTCTTTAGTAACAACAACTTCCTCTTTCATTGCATTAGCATGCTTTAGCACTTAGCTAAGAATTGCTAGCATGTTTTAACAGGTTTCTAACATGTTTATAACTCAATGGCATATTTAATATGTTGCTAGTACAGCATCACAGTGTTAAACATGTCACTTCCTGTTGCCAGTTGGTGGCGCTATTACTATAACTGAAAAGTGTCATGTAGATGTGTTCAGGACAGGACTCTTATCAAACGTGTAAAGTTTGGGAAAGATTGGACATTGCCTTCTTTAGTAACAACAACTTCCTCTTTCATTGCATTAGCATGCTTTAGCACTTAGCTAAGAATTGCTAGCATGTTTTAACAGGTTTCTAACATGTTTATAACTCAATGGCATATTTAATATGTTGCTAGTACAGCATCACAGTGTTAAACATGTCACTTCCTGTTGCCAGTTGGTGGCGCTATTACTATAACTGAATATTCTCATGTAAATGTGTTAAACATGAGAATATTCAACCGTGTGAAGTTTGGGGCAGATTAAACATCCAATGCCTGAGTTACAGCAAATTCCTATTTAATTGCATTAATAGCATGATTTAGCACCTAGCTAATGTTTGCTAGCATGTTTTAGCATGTTTCTAGTATGTTGTTCACATGTTTAACACTTGCTGGCACTTTTTTGTATGTTATTAGGAGTCCAAAATAGTGTTAAACATGTCACTTCCTGTTGCCAGCAGGTGGCGCTATGACTGTAACTGAATATGAGCATGGTCATGTGTTCAGGACAGAACTCTTATCAAACGAGTGAAGTTTGGGGCAGATTGGACATTCAATGCCTGAGTTACAGCAAATTCCTATTTAATTGCAGTAATAGCATGCTTTAGCACTTAGCTAATGTTTGCTAGCATGTTTTAGCATGTTTCTAGTATGTTGTTAACATGTTAAGCAGTTGCTGGCAATTTTTTATATGTTATTAGGAGTCCAAAACAGTGTTAAACATGTCACTTCCTGTTGCCAGCAGGTGGCGCTATGACTGTAACTGAATTTGAGCATGGTCATGTGTTCAGGGCAGAACTCTTATCAAACGTGGGAAGTTTGGGGCAGATTGGACATTGTTTGCCTGAGTTACAGCAACTTCCTGTTTCATGGCGAAACATCAAAATTTGTCAGGCCGCCGAGGACACGCCCTTCGACGAAAACTCTAGATCTTCGCAATTTAACGTCGCAAAGGCCTTAAGATTACACTCACCAAATTTGAAGATGATCAGATTAAAACTGTAGGAGGAGTTCGTTAAAGTACGAGGCCTGAAAATGGCAAAAACTGCACAAAAATCAGAGAGGAAGTTCAAAATGGCTGACTTCCTGTTGTGTTTAAGGCTATGCCTCAAGAGACTTTTTTGTAGGTATTGGGTCATTACATGTATGTACCGAATTTCGTACACATACGTGAAACGTAGCGGGAGGCGCACTCCGTTGAACCTTTATAGGTGGCGCTATCGAGCCATTTTACCCCGCCCAATTGTGAAACGCATATCAGATGTCAATTTTCGCCAGTTCTGACGCGTGTGCAAATTTTCGTGAGTTTTCGTGCATGTTTAGGCCCTCAAAAATGCAATTAAATGCGGAGAAGAAGAAGAAGAATAATAATAATAATAATAATAATAAACAGAGCAATTCCAAGAGGGTCCTCACACCATCGGTGCTCGGGCCCTAATAATAAAATATAGCTGCAAGCAGCGATTACGGGCCCAAGCCGGTGGCACCGCCACCCTGGTGCCTTTAGTTACACTAAAGGCACCTGGCTGGCGCTGCCCCCGGCTTGGGCCCTCCATCGCTGCTTGCAGCTATATTTATTTATATATATATATATATACATATATATATATATATATATATATATATATATATATATATATATATAAAGCCGCCACCCCGTTGCCTTTCGGGTTCCTGTGCACGACGGGCAATAACGTAACCCGCTTTGACTGTCGAGAGGGCAATATAGCCCTCACTCGATTTTATTTAACCAAATGTTTTTTTAACAAAATATGTTATTTATCTGATTCATCCAACCCTATACTGCACTCTTTTACTAATACTATATTATATTTCATCGTTTTCATGTCTTGCCCTCAAACATATCTGTTTAATCTGCTTATTTTTAAGTTACACATAATACATTGATTGAAAAAGAAACTCAAACTTTTTGTTTATGGTAATATTATTTGATACAGAAAGAAATAAGTGAGACTGTGGGAGTGAGGGGAGGGTAATGACAGCCAAAGGGAGACAGAGACAGATAAGTTTTGAAACTAAAAAAATGACATCCTAACTTTGATAATGTTTAAATATACATAAAAATGCAGCATATCATTAATTGAAATTAGTGTACTTTAAAACACTTGTTTAAAATAAAAAACACATTTATACATAGTATAAAACACTAGATGGCACAATTGTTCATAGTCTTTCTGCTCCCCTCCCCACACACACAGACAGGGGGGCTGTCTGTGTGTGTGCCCTCCCTCCCCTCCCCACACAGACACACACAGGGGGGGCTGTCTATGTGTGTGTGTGTGCCCTCCCTCCCCTCCCCACACAGACACACACACATACACACACACACACACACACACACACACACACACACACGCACACACACACACACACACACACAGAATGGCTGGGGGAACTCTGTCAGAGAGAGGCAGAGAGAGACAAAACCACATTCAAACCAAAATATCTGACTTCCTGTTGGTCGGTGCTAATGACTGTAAACCAGAAAGTTGTCCGGCTCGATGTGCACAATATACATACCAAGTTTTGTGACTGTAGGTAAAACTAACCCCCCCACTTTTGTCAAAAGTAACACACTTCCTGCTGCCAGTTGGTGGCGCTATAACTTTGACTCACATTAGTTACATCCATGTGATCGCTCTCTTACAACAAACACGCAACTGAAGTTTCATCAAGATAAATTAATGTATGAAGACAATATAACACATCGTGTTTCTCTTTTCTCGCCATAATTTTGTTTCCTCGCCACGGCCAAACTGTTCGAGATATCAAAAATCCCTCAGCAATTTAGTATCCTCAATGTCTTGACGTCATGCTGACCGAGTTTGGTTGCGATTGGATGAATTTTCTAGAAAGAGTGTTTCAAATTCCAGGGGCATGCGTTTTCATACCACCCACAATAGCCGTCTTCCTGTTGGGCTGGCGTAAAACTTAGAGCACGAAAGTTGTTCGGCCCGATGAGATCTAAATGTGTACCGAGTTTCATATTATTACATGCAAGCATGTTTGATATACGGACAAGTGTTTGAATCCCATTCCAGGGGGCGCTGTCGAGCCCCCCTGCCACGCCCGGGTACCAGCTTCAGCCCGGCCCTGATGGGTTCTGACCTGTGTGCAAAATTTCAAGAGTTTTCGAGCACGTTAAGGGCCTAAAAAGTGCCCGAGATTTTGCACACAGCAGAGAAAGGGTTAAACTAAACTAGCCCCCCTCCTCAAACACACTCACACACACACACATACACAGATTCCCCCCCTCCCCTCCCCACCCCACACAGACAGACACACACACACAGAATAGCAGAGAGACAGAGAGAGACACAATTCACATTCAAACCACAATATCTGACTTTCTGTTGGTCGGAGCTAATGACTGTAAATTAGAAAGTTGTTCGGCTTGATAATATCAATATACACGCTGAGTTTTGTAACTGTAGGTAAAACTATAACTAAGTTATAACACACTTTATGCATCCTTTTTTAATCATAAATTCGTTTCCTCGCCACGGCCAAACCGTTCGAGATATCAAAAATCCGTCCGCAATTTAGCATCCTCCATGTCTTGACTTCATGCACACCGAGTTTCGTGGTCATCGGATGAATTCTCTGGGAGAAGTGTTTCAAATGCCAGAACATGCGTTTCCATACAGCCCATAATAGCCGACTTCCTGTTGGACTGGTGTAAAACTTAGAGCACGAAAGTTGTTCGGCCCGATGAGATCTATAAGTGTACCGAGTTTCATATTATTCCATGCAAGCGTGTTTGATATATGGACATGTTTTTGAATCCCATTCCAGGGGGCGCTGCCGAGCCCCCCTGCCACGCCCGGGTCCCAGCTTCAGCGCGGCTCTAATGGCCGCGGGTTCTGACATTTGTGCAAAGTTTCAAGAGTTTTTGAGCACGTTAAGGCCCCCAAAAGTGCCCAAAAGGTAGTAAAATAATAATAATAATAATAATAATAATAAGAAGAAGAATAATAATCCTTAGAAAAACAATAGGGCCTTCGCCTTTTCAAGGCTTGGGCCCTAATAATAATCCGAAGAAAAACAATAGGGCCTTCGCCTTTTCAAGGCTTGGGCCCTAATTAAAACTCTAGTTGATTCATGTTTAAAAACAAAACACAGATAAAATATCAATAATGTTGGGATGAACCAAAAGCACAGGTGCAGCTGCAGGTGGAGGCGACTCTCACATATATAAGTCTGACAGTGAAGACTGAGGAACATAAAGACTCTCATTCATCTGTATTTCCAACTACAGAACGTCTGGTAAGAAATACAATAGGCACCGGGCTGGCGCTGCCACCGGCTTGGGCCCTACATCGCTGCTTGCAGCTATATTTATATATATATATATATATATATATATATATATATATATATATATATATATATATATATATATATAAAAAAGCCGCCACCCCGGTGCCTTTCGGGTTCCTGTGCACGACGGGCAATAACGTAACTCCGCTTTGACTGTCGAGAAGAAGTCTGCTTTAGAGCTTGCATCAGTGTGGGTTCTGCAAAAGTGCGCATCGAGGGCACATATAAGAAAAAAAAATGTATATATACATATATATATATACCGGTATGTGTTTTGTTAAACTATAAACTCTTGTCAAACTGTAACCTACAACTGTCACCCAACCAAAATCTCTCTCTCACACACACACACACACACACACACACACACACACACACACACACACACACACAGTTTAAAAGCAAAAAAAAATTATCCAACCTCATTTAAAAACAGTCTGTCGGTGCCATCTTTTGGACATTCATCATATTGCATTGGTTTTAATTTCTTGTCCTCAAACAGAGCAGTAATCTGTTTATTTTAAGCAGCAAAGATCAGCAGCAGGAGTCCGATTTCATTTACTGTAAGAACAATAGGCTATTGAACTCACAATTCAAGCAATCCACCCCGAACTATAGAGCCAAATCATGAAACTAAAAAGCGCATGGTTGAGACAAAGATAATTTTACTTGCCCAACCTGATTAGAACATGGGGAAAAAAGAAACAAAATCCTGATTATAACATTTATTGTAAGCTGCTATCGATAGTGCATTATAAATACATTACTCACGGTAACAATGTTGCGAAGCACTCACAAAATAATCCCAGTGAACAATTAAAAAATGGGGCGTTTTCATATTTTCTAACATGATACAGTTAAGCAACCTCACACGACGAGTCCTCTTTTCATGAATACCACCATCACAATTGAAAAATTGACATTGATTTCATACAACAGTTCAATAAATGCATAAAATGAGTCAATTACACTTTAGATGCAATGTTCCTGTTTTTGTTCTGTTTCAGCAGCGAAAATAGTTCAACAAAGATCACAGCAGAACCATCGCGCATCTCACAGTGTTTTTTCATTAGTGAATGATTCCGCTTTTTGAAAGAATCGCTTGACTCAAAGATTCAATTATCAATCAATAGACAACTGTCTCATTCATTAATGACTCAGTCGTTCAAACGACTCGTTTGAACGAATGAATCAATGACTCGCTCATTAAGACGGTCGCCTTGCGACACTTAAAGGAGGTTTAGTGTTATGTTCAAAAGTATAGCCTATCATTCTTTCCAACGATTGTTAATTAACTTATATTTAAAACAATCTCATAACATTATTTAATCCATTGTTATTTTTCAGTTTAAAATATTAAATTTGATCAGCCACAGGGTGTCCCTATAGTGTCTTATTATTCTAAATAATTTAATTTATTGATCAAATTTAGAAATTAAAAATGAAATATGAAGCATACATTTAATAAGAGTAGGGGTGTGACTAGGTACAGATATTAGGCTACAATATACAGATTTAAATATATCGCGCTCCACCGTCGATTTGAGATTGCAATGCACGTGTGTGTGTGTGTGTGTGTGTGTGTGTGTGTGTGTGTTAAAATAATTTAGTTTAGTTAGAGAACGGGCACTAACCTATTAAAACCTGAACGTGTCCGCTTAATAAAACGTGAGTTGAACGAGAGTCGCAGCAAAGATCAGTCCAATTTCATTAATCATCATGGGTGAAGAGCTGACTGAAAAGATGATGACGGAATATTTTGTGTAAAAACGACTATTTAAGCGAATCTGTCATTGTACTGTTTTATTGTTTTCCATTAAGAATAATAGGCTATTGAACTCGCAATTCAAGCAATAACGCGTTCACGGCGAGGAACGAGCAGAACAGAGTGTGTTTTAGTTCATTCCTACTGGACGTCCAGTACTTACTTTCGCTTTTAAGTTAGCGATTTAAAAGCTCCCGCCGGTGTCACACGTCGATTAACCGGTGGGAAAATATCCTCACACAGTCACCCTAATAAATATATATTTATGTCTGAACTATTTTGATCTCATTTAGACCTTACATGCTGGCATTGACTGTCATACATCACTAGAGGGCAGTATAGCCCTATGTATGACTTGATTTTTATTAAATAGCCCTATTCTGTTGGTCTGAGCTAATGACTGTAAATTAGAAAGTTGTCCGGCTCAAGGAGAAGAATTCATATATAGATTTTTGTGACTGTAGGTAAAACTAACCCCCCCTCTTGGGTCAAAAGTATCTTGAAAGTGACACACTTCCTGCTGCCAGTTGGTGGCGCTATAACTTTGACTCACAATAGTCACATCCATGTGATCGGCCTCATACAACAAACACACTGCTGAAGTTTCATCAAGATCAATTAATGTATGAGGATGTTATAACACACTTCCTGTTTCCAATATTCGCCATAAATTTGTTTCCTCGCCACAGCCAAACCGTTCGAGATATCAAAAATCCCCTCGCAATTTATCATCCTCCATGTCTTGGCTTCATGCACACCGAGTTTCGTGGTCATCCGATGAATTCTCTAGGAGAAGTGTTTCAAATGCCAGAACATGCGTTTCCATACAACCCATAATAGCCGACTTCCTGTTGGACTGGCGTAAAACTTAGAGCACGAAAGTTGTTCGGCCCGATGAGATCTATATGTGTACCGAGTTTCATATTATTTCATGCAAGCGTGTTTGATATATGGACATGTTTTTGAATCCCATTCCAGGGGGCGCTGGCGAGCCCCCCTGCCACGCCCGGGTCCCAGCTTCAGTCCGGCTCTAATGGCCGCAGGTTCTGACATTTGTGCAAAGTTTCAAGAGTTTTTGAGCACGTTAAGGCCCCCAAAAGTGCCCAAAAGGTAGTAAAATAATAATAATAATAATAATAAATAATAATAAATAATAATCCGAAGAAAAACAATAGGGCCTTCGCCTTTTCAAGGCTTGGGCCCTAATAATAATAAGAAGAAGAATAATAATCCTTAGAAAAACAATAGGGCCTTCGCCTTTTCAAGGCTTGGGCCCTAATAATAATCCGAAGAAAAACAATAGGGCCTTCGCCTTTTCAAGGCTTGGGCCCTAATTAAAACTCTAGTTGATTCATGTTTAAAAACAAAACACAGATAAAATATCAATAATGTTGGGATGAACCAAAAGCACAGGTGCAGCTGCAGGTGGAGGCGACTCTCACATATATAAGTCTGACAGTGAAGACTGAGGAACATAAAGACTCTCATTCATCTGTATTTCCAACTACAGAACGTCTGGTAAGAAATACAATATAATTATACTATTGATTTTTTTTTAAATTGTATTCAGCTCGATGGAGTTTTGGTGGTTATTTGTAAAATGTACCGGTATTCATTTATTTCTAATGGACATTTTTATAATAAAATAAAGTAAAAATGTTAAATTAAATGTACATAAAAATTATTTGCTTGTTTGCATGATTATGTTATCTTTTATTTTCTAATTTCACACATTGATTTGTCAGGCTCAGCATACACTTAAAATGGTGATTTGTTCTTGGTTTTATTTCAAGAGATATACACAGTAATTTGACATCCTAATTTCATCTGGAATGTAAAAGCAGTTCACCGAATAAAGTGTGTTTGATCTCCAGATCATCAGAGATGAAGAGTGTTCTTCCAGTGAAAATATTGGTGGTGTTGCCTCTGGTTCTGTTGGTGTTCAGTATGTGTGAGGCCCACCAGGCCCCTGGTCCATCCCTAAAGCAACCATTCAAACGACCTAATTTCTTCACCAGAACAAAGCCAACCTCAAAATCCACCACAATATCCACCTCAAAGCCAACCTGGACCAAAACCACAACCTCCACCGAAACCCCCACTGCAACCTCCACCGAAACCCCCACTGCAACCTCCACCGAAACCCCCACTGCAACCTCCACCTCAAGCCCCACTGCAACCTCCAGTTCAACTCCCAATGCAACCTCCATTTCAACTCCCAATGCAACCTCCACCTCAAGCCCCAATGCAACCTCCAGTTCAACTCCCAATGCAACCTCCAGTTCAACTCCCAATGCAACCTCCACCTCAAGCCCCAATGCAACCTCCAGTTCAACTCCCAATGCAACCTCCAGTTCAACTCCCAATGCAACCTCCACCTCAAGCCCCAATGCAACCTCCACCTCAAGCCCCAATGCAACCTCCAGTTCAACTCCCAATGCAACCTCCAGTTCAACTCCCAATGCAACCTCCAGTTCAACTCCCAATGCAACCTCCAGTTCAACTCCCAATGCAACCTCCAGTTCAACGCCCACAGCAACCTCTTCCGAGAACTCTATTGCAACCTTCACCTCAAGCCCCACCGCAACCTCCAGTTCAACTCCCAATGCAACCTCCACCTCAAGCTTCAGGAAAATAAAATGAACAAATAGTAATTTATGAATGGTTAAAGGGCTCATGTCATACATTGTATTGTATTTTTTTCTCTGACATCAACTTAATGTTAGCAAACCTTTTTCGTTTGGTGTGGGTTCTTCTCTGACATAATACAGTTTGTTCAAATCTTCTGAATGTATAAATGGGTTGTTTCATGTTTAATTCCATTTCAATAAATGCAAAGCAAAATCAAAACATTTGCCTTTTTCTATAAAAGTATACAACTTTCACAATTGATAACAATAAAATGAAACAAAAACCCATATCTCCACAACATGAGCAGGGTGTGTCTCATAGTGCATTGATTCACGTGTAGCTTATTTGTCAGTAAAATCTGCGTTCATGCAGAATTCTTGATTCATAAATAAGTGTGCACTAAAACTTCTACAAAATGTAGGTTACAATAAAATAGAATCATCTGTATGCAAAAAAAATAAATTACAATAAATTCAATTAAAAAATGCAGCCTGTATATCTGTATGCAAATACCGGACACACGAGAGGTCCAAGTTAGGATTGCATGTAATCTAGGGCTATATTGAATTTTGAGAATTTCGTTTGTGAGAATAACACACTTTAACAGGAAGATCTTACTGCGCATGTTCAGTCGTGCGCGTGTATAACGTGCTCTAATTTTAATCCCAACCTATTTGACCTGAAATTGCCACACTTTCCACCCTGCTTGGTAACCAACTAACTAGCCTAGGTTTTTTTTAAATCCAGAACAAAGCAAAATCTTGCTTGCATCATTCTGTTCGGGTTTACGTATCGAAGTGGACCCATGAAGACCTCTCTAATGTAGGCCTATGTTTCCTACGTGACAAACTCAGTTCTCCTCCCAGCATTGTCCTGAGTACCAGTCAGTCTGTCCAGATCTTTTAATGCTGTAGTCTAGAGGCGTCATATAACCTGTACATGACATCTGATCCCTTCTGAGATAAAAAAAAGTTTTCAGATGTTACCGTCTGCACAAAAACCTTCATTGTCTTCTTGAATCTGTGCACTGAAACCAAACCGTAACACTGCATACAGAACACAAAGTGGCATAAAACCGCCTACACACTGACACACAACCCTTCAACTCTTACTTCACACAAGCCACTGACGCATTTGAGGTGTAATAGACGGACCATCTCAGGGGAACATGTGGGGCTATATCTACACATGTGTCTGCTCATCCTCTACTTGCAAATACTCCCGGTAAGAGAAACACAGAGAGATCATGAGTATCCATCCAGGCATGAAGATGTTGGCAGCTGTGGCTGTTTTATTCCTGGCGGTCGGCTTGAGTGACAGCGTGATTCTGAATAAATGTGGGCTGAAGCAGGAGCTTCAGACGGGCCTTACACTGCCTCCGAACATGACCGACGTGCTGGCGCAGAGTAAGTGTCCATCTCTAAATCCAGAGCTTAATATCTGACTTAAGATACCGAACACTGATGCTTCTGTGTGTTTTAATATAGTTAGTGTTTCACAGTTTGAAGGTGACCATATTGATTTTTTGGTCACTTATATGAAAAAGAGTGGTGGTGATATTCTTAAAAGAATTACCAAATAAATTTACCAAATAAAGGCTTATGCACACCAAGGATGATAACTATAACAATAATGATAAAGATATAGTTTATAAAAAATTAAGTTGCCAAAAGGGAGGTTTCGCAGTGATGCCAGAAACATTTTTGGTTCCCCAAAGAAACTTTCAGTGAACCATTTATATATATATATATATATTTTTTTTTTAGAACAATTAAAAAATCTAACTAACCTTTTTCCACAATAAAGAACTTTTTGTGGAATGGAAAGATTCCATGGATGTCTAAGGTTCTTAATGGAACCATAGATTCCAATTAAGAACCTTTAAAGTCCACACCACACCACAGCTATACCGATAACGGCACTGAGGAACGATATCGTTGGAATCACTTTCAAGGACAATTTTTTTCAGCTCAAGAACGATTAAAGCACTAAACGGTTGAGCATTTGAAGCGGCAGGAGACAAAACTGCAGCGCGCGCTTGGAATAAACAAAACAACATGTGTGAATGCTAGTCATCGTTATCCTTTATTGTTCTTGTTGTGAACCTAATCTGAAACTCTCTTTACAGTCGTGTGCCATGTCCAGCTGACCTCTAACTTCAATACCAGCGCCATTAAGACGATCACTGAGCCACAAAATTCAGGTGAACATCACGGTTCTCGTAAGGGCAGGTCTGCCAGGAGACAAGGAAAAAATAAAGGCCCCTCCCGTAAAGTTACCCCTCCACCCCACTTGGAAAGTTTGGAAAGTGCCGAGGACAAAAATGAGGTCTGGACCTTGTACGGCTTGTTCCAACTCAGTGACCATGTGGTGTGCAACTCCTCCACCCAAAGTCATTCCCTGAACCTCTGCGGACTGACCTGCAACCGTGAGTATACTCACTCTTACTCTACACGGATGCTGTAAATGAATCAAAAGTGACAGTAAAGACATTTATAATGTTAAAAAAGGCTTATATTTCAAATAAATGCTGTTCTTTTGAACTTTCTATTCATCAAAGAGTTAGAGCAGCACGAATTTTATTTTCGAAAATATTCAAATAATCACAGAAGATTGGTTCACATATAAACACTGAAAATCAGTTTTTGAAAGTAACTTGGCACTTCAAATAACGATTGTATCGATTACATCGTTACACCAGTAGGTGGCGACAAGTGACCCTAAAAAAATTATATTTGTCAATGAATCATTAATTCAAGAGAAAAACGCTGATTCATCCAGTAATAAAGAAAGTGAAGTATTTGAGTGAGTCATTGAGTTATTCATTCAACCCTATTTTCTTAAATAATTTATTCTGATTAATTAAACATTTTAAATAGACTGCAGCAATTAACTTTTAACCAGAACCTCTAGTAAATTACATCTTATTTTGTTTACTTTCTCTTTTCAGAATCAGGAGAATTGTGATCTCAGTTTGAAACAAATAAATAAAAATGTAATTCACAATTTATGTAGAATCGTGCAGTTTCCACAAAAATATGAAGCAGCACAACTGTTCACAACACTGATAATAATCAGCAATGTTTCTTGAGCAGCAAACCAGCATATTAGAAAGATCACGTGACACTGAAGACTGGAGAAAATGTGATGCTGAAAATGTTCAAATATATTACAATAGAAATAGGCATTTAATATTTCACAATATTACTGTTTTTACTGTATTTTTGATTAACTAAATGCAGTCTTGATGAGCAGAATATACTCTACGTGTGTGTGTGTGTGTGTGTGTGTGTGTGTGTGTGTGTGTGTGTGTGTGTGTGTGTGCACGCTCTAAAATTATTTCTTTTTTATTTTTCAGAGTTGCTTGATGATAACATCAGTGATGACTTGGCCTGTGTCCAGGTCCTTATAAATAAAATGTGAGTAAAATGTATTTTAATAGTACACATAAATATCAGAACATGCTATTATCGTATAAAGCTATTTTCACACTACATCTTAATTTATAGTGTACGGTAGCCTAGTAGGCTACGCTTGAATTATCTGAGCTACAATACAAAAAGACATACATTATTCCTGAAATGTGTTTGTAGACGTTTGAATTATTGTTAATTTTGCAGACTGCAGGCCTAGTGTCAACATTTATTCCACATATAAACGCTATTAGTAGTGAATCCCTATAAGGCAGGCGAGTGCAAGTGTCATGTGTTCATCTCACTATCACAGGACTGGAGTGATTCCTGACCCCAAAACTGCTAAACACATCCGTAACATGTAAGTGAATGAAGCCTAAAACACGTTTAATATACAACAACCAACTCAATACAGCAATTAATGGAAAACATAAATGCATTTAGTGTGTTTGTTAGAAACTGATATAGCGGTCTCTGTGTGGATAATTTATTTTCTAAAACACATTCAGTCTTTAATGTTTAATGCTTTTCTTTGACAGGATCTCGTTGATCTACCAGCCAGAGTGTGTCAATGCAAAGGCCTCTACATACTTCGCTGACTGTCCATAATCCTGCGGTTTAGACCTCTTGATCTGAACCTTGAACATTGATGTCCCCTGCTTTTACTTTTACAATTCTTGCGCATTTATTAACTTAGCTTTAGACATTAAATCCTAGCACATCTTGTGTTTTTTTTTTATTCTGTAGTCATTAAATCCTTTTGAAACGCAGTGTTGTGCTCGTGAATTTAATTCATTTACATTGTGGACAATTCAAATCAGATGTAAAACACAAGGCTTTTGAGAAGGTGTGTAGGTTGATGGTTGGTTTAGTGAAATTATGGATTGGTGGTTCTCTAATTTTCTAATCAGTGGTTAAGATGAGTAAGTTACATGTTATTTTTCCCCCCTTCCTGTTAAGTATTTAGTGGGCAATTTATTAATAAGTACATAGAACATCCACTAGATGGCGTGCTTGTTTTTATTAAATAAATAGCACCCTTGATTTTTGAGTAGTACTGGGATAATAAAACACAAAAATATACAAATATTTTATAATAATCTGTTCCGCATTCATCACAGAAGGCATGTCAGCATATATCAACACCATTAGTTGTGTCAGATATCTATTATTAATATGGACAAATCCAGCCTTCACTTCAAAGAACACTCAAAAAAATGAGCTGTTGAACGAACTTAATTAAATTAAGGAAAACTTTTCCACGAAATTGAATTACATTTTTCCAACAAAATCGAATTTGTTTGAAATGATTTGTTGTAATCTTGTTGTATGAACTTAAATTCATTTAGTCAATCCTGCTAGATAAAGTTTAGTCGGGTTAGTTTTTGTTCTGCCTAAAATAAAATCACCAACATTATAATTTAAGCTAATTTGTCTCTACAATCACTTCTAGATGTTATTAGTCTAGAATAGTATTAATAGTGGATCGAACCATTGAATTATAACCACTTTTTACTTAGTAATATTAAATATTACTTGTGCAGGTCTGCAAGTGTGGTTTAATGCAATTAAAGTGTACACTGAGTGCCCACACCCTAAACACAGTCGCCACTCTTCTGCATAATGGAAAATTCAAAACCATTAACATAACTGAACATTAAACACTAACAATAACCAACATTGCAACCAACTAACCAAACCTATATTGAGCAAAATATTTGAAAAGTTACTTTTTAATCAAATGATGCAGTACTTTGTATCAAATAATTTGCTCTCCAATTCACAGCATGCTTATAAGCCAGGACACTCCACTAACACTGCATTGGTACAAATGGTAGACCAGTGGTTAACTTTTATGGATGACAAAAAGCTTGTGGGTGTTGTGATGCTGGATTTCACAGCAGCTTTTGATGTTATTGACCATGACATTTTACTGTCTAAGCTTAAGTGCTATGGGTTTTCACATCAGTCTGTGTCCTTGATATGCAGTTATCTCTCTGGTAGAAGTCAGCGGGTATTTTTCAATGGGAGCTTTTCTGATTGTAAACAGTTGTCATGTGGTATTCCCCAGGGCAGCTGTTTGGGCCCATTGTTGTTTTCTGTGTTTGTTAATGATCTGTCACATGCTGTTTCAAGAGCAGATGTTGTACTTTATGCAGATGATGCTACAATGTTTTATGCATCACCTACAATAACTGACATAAGTTGCACTTTGCAGAATGAACTTAATGCCATTACAAATTGGGTGAAACTTAATAAATTAGCTCTCAATATATCTAAAACTAAATGTATAGTCTTTGGTACTAAACGTATGCTTGGCAAGCCTTGCAACTTAAATCTAATTATTGATACATCTGTGGTAGAGCAGGTGAGTCAGACTAAAATCTTGGGTGTGAAGCTGGATAGTCAGCTCTCTTGGGCTGATCAGATTAATCATATTGTGTCTAAAATGGCTAAAGGCATTGCTTTATCCCGGAGATGTTCAGTATATTGTCCACCATTAGTTATGAAAACAGTTGTCCAGTCTTTAGTTCTGTCACATCTGGGGTACTGTCCAGTAATTTGGTCCAGTGCTGCAGGGACATCTAAAAAAATTACAAATCGTTCAGAACAGAGCCGCAAGAGTAGCCCTTGGTTGCTCTTTTCGCTCTAGTGTGGATAAAATGCATACCTGTTTGGGCTGGATAAAGGTGGAGGACAAACTTAATATAAGTCTTCTCTGTTATATGCACAATGCTCTATTTAAAAACAATCCAAAATCTTTTGTGGACAAATTGGTTTTTAGTGGCTATTGTCACGGACATGTTACGCGTCAGGTGACCTCAGGTGTGTTAGTGGTTCCATCTGCAAGGTCCAATTGTATGAAAAGAACAGTATTAGTTAGATCGTCATCTGCTTGGAATAAATTGGACTTAAGAACAAGACAAATATCTAACATATGTAATTTTAAGAAGACTCTAAAACAGATTTCAATTAATAGTATTACACCAGTTAATTAGTGACTGTTATAGGTACTGACTCTTTCAAATGCTGTATGTGTGTGAATGTGTATATGTGGATAAATGTATACATGTGGTTATGTTATATGTCTGTTATATTTATGCATGTTATATTTGTGTATTTTAACTGTACATACGTTTTAGCACTTTTATGGGCCCCAGGAAGACTAGCAACCACATTGTGGAAGCTAATGGGGATCCAAATAAATAAATAAATAAATAAATAAACAGCATCTTTCCATTTACTGAAAAACACATAAAATAACACGTTAATGCCTAAATGTATGCAGTCCCTTGCAAAGCATGCTGGGAACTACAGATCCACTGCCCAGTTAGATGTCAACAAAAATGATTAATGTAGTTTTCACACAAATGAATTAAGTAAACTTCCATTTTAAAAATATTAGGTTGATTGAACACAATTAAATTAAGTTGTGACAAAATATTAAACAATCGTGTTACTTTTGCTTATTTTAATTAATTAAATTTAACAAGAGGCCAAAATATTTTTTTTTGAGTGAATGAATACATTTTAAACAGGATGGTTTCAAACTGGTTTTCAGCTCTGGTCAGAATATCATCCAAATACACATACTAATATATAAAACTTTTTCAACAAATGTTGTTGAGTGAACTATTAAAAGAGGACCTTTAGTCATTTTTCCTGTGTATTGTAGACAGAAAATATGTGATAAAAAAAAGTGACACTTAGTGGTCTTTAATGTGGTCTTTATTAGAAATACTTTAGAAGACTACATGACTGATGATGATAATGCAAAACCTGTCAGGACTGTGATTTATGCCTGAATACAAACGAGGACTGATGCAGTCAGGCAGATATAAAAAAGTAACATGACTGATCTCTACTAACTGCGCTACAACATAACGTGTGTCTAACTAGGCAGCATTTCAAAGTAAAACACATGGTGATTACTTCCTGATAACACATAGCCTACATCTGTGAATACTGTACAAGCACAAAGATTTACTCTCATGACAATGTATAATACATTGTTTAAATTCAAAACTAATATGAATATCGAGATATCTTTTTATTCTATGTATGGTACATTGTTGTATAAAAGACCCTGCCAAATTCAGTTTAGATGAGGTCTTCACTTTAAAGGAGGACCGGGGCTAATTGTCACATTTTTACTCGAGTGAATATTTCTCACTTGAGGTATATTTTTTAGAAAATAGACCATTTTCACATTTCCGTGTTTCTCAGAAGCGGAAGTCATGTCATGGTTGGGTAAACTTCTATAGCGGTGAAAGAGAGACTACATTAAATAGATGTGACCCTGGACGACAAAACCAGTCACATGGGTCAATTTTTTAAAAAATTTAGATTTATACATAATCTGAAAGCTGCATAAATAAGCTTTCCATTGATATATGGTTTGTCGAGATACAATTATTTGAAAATCTGGAATCTGAGGATGCAAAAAAATCAAAACATTGAGAAAATCTCCTTTAAAGTTGTGCATTTATGTTCACGATTGTGCAGCATTCACTCACAAAAATACATGTTTTATATATTTACGGTAGGAATTTTACTAAATATCTTCATGGATCATGATCTTTACTTAATATCCTCATGATTTTTGGCATAAAAAAAAATTAATAATTTTGACCCATACAATGTATTGTTGGCTATTGCCACAAATATACCCGTGCGACATGTGACTGGTTTTGTGATCCAGGGTCACATATTTTTGCTCAAATAGCAAAAGAAAAACTTCACAATAGAGTTTTCACAACTTAAAAAAAGAAGGGTAAAATAAAGACATTGATAACGGCAGTCAGAAAGGTTTTACTGTTTTACTGTCACGCTCACAGCAGCGTTAACTAGTTTTTTGTGATTTGATGCATAGGTAACATAATAAAAAGTAAAGTGTAATAAATATACATGTCTTAAAAAATTAATATATAAAAAAAACTGCAGGATTTAAGATGCTGATGATCATTAAAACGCATCATGACAGTCTGTGAAAAACGTATGTTAACTCAGGGGTGGTATAATAATAATAATGTCCGCAGAGTGTGTGTGTGTGAAGTTTTAGCTCAAAATACCCCTCAGATATTTATGTAAAGCATGTTAAAATTGTCACTTTTTGAAGGTGAGCAAAAACGCACCGTTTGTTGTAGTCCTTAAAAAGCAATTTCTTTAAAAGCAAATATCTCCCTTTGCTGTGAAATTTGAGCGTTGTAACTTTGCAGATGTTGTTTATGTTCAAACAGCAACATTACACACTAACTAAAGTTAGAAAAGTGAAATCATATTCAACCACTCCTTAAACGTTTTTCAGCGTTGTTCAACAGACAACCAGTTCTGGAGAAAATAAGCATGTGTGTAACACTGAGATAAACAGCCCTTGTGACATCATCATCCGTGTGTGTGACAACTAGCCCCGGTGTCTCTCCAACGGACTCCTCTCAGACAAACTCCCCTCTCGCCTTGAGATCCGGACACAGTTTGGCCTCGAGGTCCTCGATCTTGATGGACTCGACGTCTTTGCCGCTGCTGACGCTGGCGGCGCGCGTGATCTTCGTCAGCGTGTCCTCGTAGGGCGGCGGGAGGTAGACCATGAGGAAGACGCCGTCAGACATGTCCGAGCTCGTGCTGTTTAGCCGCTCCGCGTTCCCGGTGAGCGACGACAGGATCTCGGCGTTGCGCTCCGGGTCCTGCAGGTCCAGTGCGATGATGTTGCTCAGTCCGAGCTTGTTCTGTCTGAATCTTCGGTAAAGAAGGACAAACGCGATGCCGAACACGGTGAGAGTGACAAGCGGGAGAACGACGTACAGGATAAGCTCCGATTTCCCGTTGTTTTCCGTCGAAAGCTCATTCCAGTGGTAACCCTAAAGGGGCATAAAGGACATGATTTGGAACATTTGCATTTTAAGGCCTGGATAATCCTAAAAAAAAACTTAGTTCACCCAAAAAATTTAAATTCGGACATTTACTTACCATCATGTCGTTCCAAACCTGTAAGACTTTCGTTCATCTTCGAAGCACAGCTGAAGATATTTTTATTGAAATCTGAGAGATTTCTGTCCCTCCATTGACAGGCTACGCAACTACCACTTTGACACTTCAAAAAGTTCATAAAGAAATCGTAAAACTAATCCATATGAATTGAGAGGTTTAGTCCAAATTTTCTGAAGAGACTCTTTATAGACCCTTTTACTGTTTGTACACAATGATGACGTAGCAACGTATGCGCGCGCATATTGGCAACGGAAGTATGATGAGAATCAGCAGCGCGTCAAGTGGGCGCTGCAGACGCAAGCATTTTTTATTATGTCCTCGCTCCAATCAACACGTTTAATCGCCAGCAGCCACAGGCGCTGCCGGTTCTTCTGAAACGGCCGTGATCCTGTCGGAATCCTATAAAACTTAAGTCCCTTGGTGGAATATCGATTAGTGCAACCGTAAACGCAACAACCAGACATTTTGATGCTGGGAAACCGTTTTGATAAACTTTTGGAGTTGCTAACGCGTTAGAGCCAGTGGGAAACAACACCACTTCCGTTGCCAAAATGCGCGCGCAACTATTTGATCACGTGGGCTGTAAAAGGGTCTATACGACGAACAAATCCTTTTGATCAAAGTGGAAGTTGCGTAGCCTGTCAATGAAAGGACAGAAATCTCTCAGATTTCACCAAAAAAATCTTTATTTGTGTTCCGAAGATGAACGAAAGTCTTACGGGTTTGGAACGACATGATGGTAAGTAAATAATGACTGAATTTTCATTTTTGGGTGAACTATCCTTTTAAACCATACGCTTAAGTACAAATCAAACTTCATATGAAATCGCCACCTCGTATAGAAGTTAAATTTTTCCGTTAGATTGGGTTTGTATTTACTTTTCTTTACTGGATAGACAGCTGGTTTCAAAGCCTGACCAGCTGGAAAGTGTCCATAACCCTCTAAAACCAGATAAGACCAGGCTGGGAGAAAAGATATGATGAAAGTGAAGACTGATCTTTTCACAAATTTCATATAATAAACTTGTATAATTCCAAACCAAACATTTAATTCTCTAGTTCCAAAAAAATTATAAAATATAAATATATATATATATATATCCACTGGTGGTAGAACCAAGAAAAACAATGATTTGAAGAAGCTATAATGCATAATCAGAGCGTTTTAAGTCTTAACAGAGCCATATCAAGACTACAGTGAAAAGTGGTCTTGGAAAGTCATCCAGATAAGAAGATATCTACGAATGGATCCAGTAACTTCTCTAATTCTTTCAATAAAAGTTTGCATCTCCTGACCAAATCTGTAAGCAGCTCCCAAAAACACAAGGGTAACTTGCTTTTCTAATCCAGAACCAGTGTGTCCAACATAACTGGACTGGACTGCATCCCAAAATCTGTTCCTTCTCCCAGCATTTTTCCAACGCTAATAACATAATGCTGCTTTTCAGCCAGATTAGATGTTTTGGTGCTTTAAACCCCTTCGTTGATGCCAAGACCACTGTCTCGCCTCAAATAACCCCCTATGAAGATCAAAAACTGAAAGTATTGAGTTATAATTTTGAAAATTATTATTTTCAATTTGTCCTCTCAATTTAGCTTTCATTATTTTTCGCTCCTACTTTCTTAAAAATAAAAGATCAAAATTGGGGGTTTTGCAGCGATGTCACAGAAGAACCATTTTTTGGTTCCCGTGCAAAGAAGCTTTCAGTGAACAGTTCTTAAAGGGATAGTTCACCCAAAAAAATCTGTTGTGCTTTGACTTCCATAGTATTTTTTATATATATATATATAAGTAATGGAAGTCAATGGGTGTCCCACAACTTGTTGGTTACAAACATTCTTCAAAATATTTTCCTTTGTGTTCAGCAGAACAAAGAAATGTTTACAGGTTTGAACAACTTTAGGGTGAGAAAATGATTTTTGTTTGAACTATCCATTTAAAAGAACCATATTTCTTAGTGTGGAGAAAATTGTAATAATCTAAATAACCTTTTCCCACTATCTAGAACCTTTTGTTTTTAAGAGTGTATTATAGTTTTGAGTTTTTCTGTGTCTCAAAGACCGTTCCTGTGTCTGTGTCTAATCTGTCGGCTACTTCTCTAATGGGATTGCTCACGTACCTGTAGCCGTTGTTCCACAGTAGGCGGTGAAGGAGACCCCGAAACCCAGTCATCTCTTCCAGCTGGTCCAAACTTTATCCAGCTGCTGTCCAACAATCGTCGCATTCTGCCGCTGACAGAAGAGCTTCGGCTGATGATGGAGAGCGCGAGCTCAGCGGATGAGAGAGACAGACCAGCAGCTGTCTAAAGAGCGCAGCGGGATAACAGCTGCATCTTGTGTCCGTCTGAACTCTGAGTGTGTGTGTGTGTGTGTGCGTGTGTGTGTGTGTGTGATGGAGTTTGTGTGTGTTAAGTACTGTCTCACATGCTCGCACATGCAGATCAGTGGAAATCAGGCCAGCGGTCAGCCAATGGCGCGGGGCGAAAGAACACCCGAAAGGCAATCATTCAGAGATTTGGGCTGTGCGCAGCTGGCCTATATTTAATAAACAGCAGAGAGCTGTCAATCAAACAAGTTTCAGAGCTGCAGGGGCAGCAGAAATGGGCGGAGCATCGTCTTTGCATTCAGAGCAGGCGCGTGCGATGAAGTGTGTGTGTGTGTGTGTGTGAGAGAGAGAGAGGGAGAGATGCATGTTAACATGAACATCTAGGAATGGTTCAGAAGAGGCAGCTGTTGCCATAAGATATACTTTTTGCTTTGGAGGAACTTAACCCTGCAAGGCCTGATATAGCAAATAATGTAAAACATTGTTTTAAATGTAGCAGTTTATTGAGCCTTAGGCAAAACATACCGGAATAAATGTGTGTTATGTTTTGTATCATATTTGATTAATCAGGCTTTTATGTCCTATAGTGAATATAGAGATCACACTCAAGGAATATGAAAAATATGCAATTTGCTGATTTTTATATGTCCAAGATGAAATTCTGAGAGTTTGTAATGTAAATCAATGAGATCTTTATTAAATTAAATTAAATTCACATTTAGTTGTATAGCACTTTTCACAATACACATCATTTCAAAAGCAGCTTTAAAAGAAAATGTAAAGAAAATTGTAACAGTATAGTTATTATATATATATATACATGTATATTATATATAAATATAATTTGTCACTGTATATCTCCCAATAATATGTCTTTTTAATATGATAATTAAATGCTTAGTTTTATGATATAAAGCTCTAGTTGTAATCGTGGGGGTAAATATATAATGTAATTGCAATACAATGATGATTGAGAGATGAACAAATAAATGTTACTTTAAAAGCTTGATAGATCATATTTGATAATAAAAAAATAAGTGATTGATAATCAGTTGCTTCAGACCAGGAAGTGATCAACAAAATTAAAGTTATTTATAGAAGTGATTAAAGATTTCACAGCAAAAAGACACAACTTAAAGATGGACATTTTACTAATGATACTAAAAGGTCTTTAAAATAAAACGTATAAACTATTACAGTAATAAGATGACAGAATGTGTGTTCAGATGACAGAAGGCTTTTCAGCAAAGTTTTCATTTGAATTTGAATGTAATATTTATGTATTAAATATGCAAATACATTTGCATATCAAATATGATACAGTATATGTGAAACCCGCAGTGTGAAATGAGCTGAGCTAGAGTCAGTAAGAGATAAAACTCATCACCGCGATATATAGTCTCATTAGGACTAAAGCTCATTACTGATATGCCGTAGATCGCTGTCAGTACATTTGCTTTATTAATGTCTGTGATCCTGCTCCAAAACAACAAAATAAACATGGATTCTGATTTCACGTGAACACCAGAGTTTGTTTTTTACTATATTGGCATTAAAATGATTTGAAATTTAATCTCTAGTAGTCACTGACCTATTATGTCCCCAATATTGTAATGTTAGAAAGTTCAAAACGTGAAAATGTGCAATTGGACACTATCTTATCTGACCTACTTTTTAACCAGAAGCACATTTGTCTGCATGATTTTTTCTTTTGAAACACAAAATTTGGTTGCTTTATATGAGTGCAAACTGTTTTTTCGGATGAATTTCAGCAGCAGAACAATCCTAACATCTGGGTTTGTAGGGGACGGCTGGGATTGAGCGTCTCAGGTTAAGCAGAGGCCATGTTTTTAATTAGAGATATGGACATTTCTGAGCAATTCAGTCGAAATCTGTGACACACACGTGAAGGTTTTCCAAAGAAAATTCACTGACCATTAATGAGAGTTTGCCGGACGTCCCGTGAAGCCGTGGATAAAGCAATCATGCAAAAAGAGGTTTATTATCGAGACACTTTAATCACATGACCAGACAAAACAAACCAGAGGGATGATGACAGCAGAGCGTGAACCACACATTCATTTATACGAACACACACTATTGCTCAAAAATCAAATCAAATAAAACTATAAGCCTGAGCTAAAATATATTTTAATGTTCCTGAAATGACCACAGAAATAAAATAAAATTGACCACAAATTAATTTGACTACAAATCAAAAATATAAAATGAAAAAATCGAAATCTATAAATAAATAATATATAAAATGTCTAGTAAATAATTGTTATATTGTATTGTATAAAATATGTAAAAATATACTGAAAATATAAAACTAAACGGAAAGTAGAAAAAAAATCTAATATATAAAAAATAAGTAAAAGTAAATCTACTAAAAGATTATTAGTAAAAAAAAATATCTAATTTATAAAAAAGTACAAAATATACTGAAAATCTAAAACTAAACTCAAACTAGAAAAACATTTGACTACTAAATAAAAATATTTTTTATTTAAAAAAAAACATAATATAAAACAAATCTAATCTAAAATAATAAATAAAAATATCCTGAAAATATAAAGCTAAACTGAAATTACAAAAACAACAAAATGACTACAAATTATGTAGGCTTATACTAAAAACAAGAATATTAGTAAAATATATCATATTTTAATTATTATATAAAACATATGCTGAAAATCCAAAACTCAAAATAGAAAAATACAAATTAATAATATATAAATATTAGCAAAAAAATATAATATAAATAATAAATAGATTATCTAATATATATAAATAAGTAAAAATATGCTGAAAATCTAAAACTAACTCAAACTAGAAAAACATAAAAAAATATGTATATATATAAAAATGAACCGAAAATATAAAACTAAACTCTAACCTAATCTAACAAAATGAAAACTAATTGGAATGCGAAATTAAAACACTACAATAGCTAACCTAAAATAATGTCATGTGACAGCCAGCCTTATATTAACGCTAATGCCAACCCGTCACGTTAGCCCTTCACACAAACTTAATCACACACACATGGCATGAGGCTTTGCCCAGTCAGACACAAAATGGGGTCAGCGACCGCTCTCCTCCTCACTTTAGCAGAGACCAGGTCTAGCCCAGAGTCAGGCTCAGAGATCATCTCCTAAACTACATTCCCAATCTGGTAATAAAAGGATTCGGAGAATCTCCTGAACTGACACCACTTTAATTTTCTGCTGTCAGTGAAAAGTTAACATGATATTCCACAACTAGTTTATTCGTCAAATATCAAAGTCGAATCCGTCGGGGTCAGGTCAAGGATGCCTTTGTTTCAGTTTTTAAGCCGTAATATAAAGTCTTCATTTGTGTTTTCACTCTCGCGGCGTTATTTCCATAAGTTCCGTTACGCAACCACTTTTATTGAAGATTTACAATAATATAAATATCTTTGTCCCTCCGTGTTTCAAGCTGTTCCCAATTATAATCTTGAAAATACATTCTCTGTCAGTATTCACATAATTAATCATCAAAACAAAAAATAATAGTATAAAAATATGAATATATATATATATTTATATATATATAAATAAAGTCTGTGTGAGTGAGTTAGAATAAATTATCAAAATAATAACAAATGTAAATTTAAAGCAAGCACACACATATGCAAAAAAAATATATAAATAATATGTACAAAAATAAAATAACTGGATAGAGAAGTGACTTATGATAATTTTAATAGTTTGTCAAAATAATTATTGCATTAAATTAGCATTTAATTACTAATTACTAATATATAATTTTATCTTTTTATCAGATTCTTTAATGCTACAGTTAAAAAGTATTTGATCTGTATTTGTGGCAATCTAAAGTGATCAGATCTCCTTCTATTTGCTTTATTTCATGTCATTTCTTTCTGTTAATTAAAATTTAGTAGAGCTTTATTTTCTCTCTTTCAATCAGGATAAACATTCACAAAACAGCTGTTATGGACATCTGTCTCAGCAACATTTGTGTGTGTGTGAGAGTGTGTGTGTGAGTGTGTGTGAGAGTGTGTGTGTGTGTGTGTGTGTGTGTGTGTGTGAGTGTGTGTGTGTGTGTTTGAGAGTGTGTGTGTGTGTTTACCTAGTTATACTTATGGAAAATTAGGTTAATTTATGAAAGGATTGTTTTAAGTTCACTTAAATTAAAAGTTGTAATATATTTTTTGAAGCCTAATAAATGTTAAAAAAAACTGATAGCTTTCAATACACTAATTTTGAATGGCGATAATTAATGTTTAAAATGGGGGGGGGGGGGGTCCTTTTCATTGAGACATCAGTAGCTGTATCAGTATCAGTGATGCTGGCCTTCATTCATAAAAAGATGCCATTAAACAAGTATTTAAAATATAATGTCTTTATGTTGTTTCTACATTAATTTGAAGATTAACTGTGAAACTCTTATATTATAAAATATATTTAATTGTTGTTGTTTTTAATTGCAATTAATCAAATAATTTTTTTTTTATTGATCTAGTTAATTTTTTTAACGATTGACAGCACTAATATATATACAACGGTTAGTTCCCATCCTTGATTCTGATTGGTCAATAGCTGTGTTTTATTCACGATAAAACACGGCTATGACCGCTTCACCCAACGGTTCTATGTATCACTACACAACACCCCTAGCAACCGCTCTTAGCAACTTAAATACATGTTTAATCTCATCGATATTGTTCGTTGAAGCGAGTGTACCTGCATTGACAGTAGATATAGCATTTTTCTTCAGGCCAGTCCTAAATATTCATAAATAAAAAAAATCAGTTTGAATGTCCGCTGCGATATCTTGTCCTTTTAACAGTTAAGGGGTTTTCCCGTGGCCATAGTCATCTGTCAGTGTCGTCTTCCTTCTCCGTGATCACAAGTTTGAGTCCTTTCAATGTAAAAGTCTTCTCTACTGACTGACTCGCTCATAAACACAGTCTTTGCCGCCATCTATTGGCGAATGTAACGTCTGTTGCTGTTTACGGTCAGGGACTATTTTTTCCAGCGGAAGGAAGGCTTTTATTGATTTTACTTCATGAAAGTTGCATAGATACATATTTTTCGGCTTTAATAGTTGTTTGGTGTGGTAACCGTTTTATAAAAGCAATAAGGTACTCGAGGTTTTTTTCAACTTAGACTGTCGAAATTCACAGAGGTCAGAGACAACACTTCTACTAGACCTTTGTGAGCGTGAGTGTGTGTATGTGTGTGTGTTTGGGATTTAAAACTAAGGCGCATGGAGCCGAACAGCTGTAATTTTACTCTCACGTGTCAGTCAGAGTTGGGTGACCGTCTGAGCCGTGCAGGACATCTCACACGACATGCCACAGGATTTCAGTGTGTGTGTGTGTGTGTGTGTGTGTGTGTGTGTAGTTGTGAGAGCTTCCAGAACAATTTTTGCCATTATTCCAGAATGATTGTGAGCAGGGGAAGGAATATGTGAAAGAAAGGGATAAAGACCGGAAAACATTCAGCAAAGGTATAAATCTTATTTCCATTACCGTTTTAATGTAGATTCTTGATAGGCCACAGATTGGTTCAACTGGTGTTGTGGGGGTGGAGGTGATCCGAGGACACATTTGGGATGCTGGTTGCCTAGTTGTGAGGGAGCTGGGACGATAACGTAGAGTTTCCCTTGAGAAAAACACTGCATTTAGTGCACTGCAAGTCTCTGTGAATGAAACAGCATCGTGTTGATTCTTTCTGCTCCTGAGTCCTGACACAACAGCAGAAGCAAGCCCTGACAAAAAACAAAAATGAAGAACATTTAAAACTCATCTTTTTATCACATAAACTCTTAAAAATAAAGATTAGCCTATTTATTGGCATCTATGGTCCCATGAAGAATCAAAAGGGTTCTTTTACATTGTGAAAATTTTGGTCAAATCTAAATTTTTCAATTGGTCTAATTGAATTTCTGTGAATTTAATTTGATCAATTGTGGCAACAGTCTAACATGGGCTCAATCTGAAATAATCTGTTGGACCAATGGAACAATTTTGTTTACCAAACTGTGTTGGTCCAATTAAATATTTTAAATTGTTGTAGCAATTGTATTTCTCACTGTCCCAAAATATATATTTTTTATTAAAAACTTAAATACATTCAGCAAAATACAGAACACAGACAACAGGGTTGACATTTTATCACATCACTTTATTAGCAAATCAATTCTAACTCATGATATTTGGTGAAAATACCTTATTTAAAACGCTGAATACATTCAAGACTTCATCTCCATAACAGGATGTCTTGATGTGGTGAGGAAAACTTTCAAAAGCTACACTGCATAGTTTAAAAACCTGCAAATAAAAACAAAGTTCCCCTGCATCACACCTGGCAAGTGACAGGACAAGTTATTTATTTAATTAATGAGGATGATAATTTTTATCAGCCGGTGTATATTTTGCTTTATCGTTTATTTCGTGGTATATATCCAGGTTTCCAGGACTGCTTAAAATTACTGATACGAGCGATATAAGGAAAATGAATGGATGAATAAGAAAATCGTGTTGGTATTAAAAGGAAATAAGCCCCGAAAGAGGCCGACGCCAACTGCAATCTAACGGCACAGTTCAGCGTTTGCATTGCGCACATATCACACAAATTGCATCTCAAGTCGATCAAACAGTATTTTACACATATATGAGACGAAGAAAAGAAAACGACAGATGTCGTAACCGGGAAAACATGACAAAAACAATGAATGCATGAACTCGCTATTCTACAAAATGCCTTTTAATCTTTATACCGGGTCCTAAAGCAAAACTTTGCAGAATAATTTCAGTTTTCAATACTCACCATAACGTTTTAAAGCTTGTGACGATGAATATCTGTATTTATTATTTCGATCTTCGGCTCTGCTCAATCTCCCGCGCATTCGCATTTAAATTCTCCACACCAACGGTTTTCCTCAGGCGTATTTTGCGCATGCGTGTACTGTTTTTTGAAAGTAGGACTTGTTCAACTAACACTTTTCACTTCGACTTATAGCCTATTGAGCTGACCTCTATTAAATGTGTTCGATGAATATAACTGTTTAATTTTAAGACCTTAAAGCCTGGAACACACCACCAAGCCGACGCCGACGAACTAGCGCTGATGAAAGCCGACTGTGTTGTTGCCTCGCGTCGGGGTAAAAAAGCTGCACTTGTCTTGAACACACCTGCGTGTAAATGTGACAACTGTCCATTTCTGCAGATATTCGTCTTGAATATCAATCCTGCTACACACTTCCTTTATTCCACTCCGCTCATGAGTCATGTTGATATTGAAATATTCACCAAGGAACATTCAGGTAAGATGACGTAACATTAGAATAGCCTTCTATCTGTACCGTTTTGACTTCTTTGGTCGCTGTTTTGCTATTATTCTCGTGCACTGACTCGTTCAGTAAGCTGAACAGCCAATCAGAGTTCCCTCTTTCACCGACGGCCCGACGCCGATTCAACATGTCAAATCGGCCTAAACAAATGCTGACGAGGACCAATTTCAGCCGACGGAGCGGAATTTACTCCATGATTTACTCACCCTCAAGACATCCTAGGTGTATGACATTCTTCTTTCAGACGAATACAATCGGAGTTATATTTGAAAATGTCCTGGCTCTTCCAAGCTTTATAATGGCAGTGAATGGCTGTTTATGTTTTGAAGTCAATAAAAGCTCATCCATCCATGATAAAAGTAATCCACGCGGCTCTGGGGGGTTAATAAAGGCCTACTGAAGCAAAGCAAAAAATATCCATAATTAAAACTTTATCGACTAAAATAACTAGCTTCTTGCAGACCTGCGTACGCATCGATTTACGGCAACACTTGACTTGACGCATTGACAAATGCGGAAGCGCCGAGGATAGAGAAAAACAAAACACCAGTCACGAATTAGAAGTCTAAAATGCCAACTTTTCTTAAAGAGAAATGTCGGTGGAGCTTGAGTTTGTTGCCCAGCCTTTTTTGTTTGAACCGTGAGCATCAAAGCTTACACGTCATACAACGTCAAGTGTTACTCTTTTGACGTAAGTCGACGTGCATACGGCCATCTGCTGGAAGCTAGTTATTTTAGTCGATAAAGTTTTAAATATGGATATTTTTCTTACATGAACACATCGCTTCGCTTCAGTGCCGTGTGGATTAGTTTCATCATGGATGGATGCGCTTTTATGGACTTCAAAACATAAACGGCCATTCACTGCCATTATAAAGCTTGGAAGAGCCAGGACATTTTTTAATATAACACTGATTGTATTCGTCTGAAAGAAGAACGTCATATTTGGAAGTCATTTATTGAGCCAATATGCATAACGCTATAGGCCTAATTGTCAGTTTCCACAATTTTTTTAAATATATATATATATTTTTTACATCGTCCACTAAAAGGTTATTTGGGGAAGCAAGCAACAATGGTTCTTCTACTGCATCACTGCGAGAGAGAGAAAAAACCTTTTGGTGTGTGACGCTTATATGAAGGGCATTAAGGGAGGATGAGACATTTGCTAGGGATTTGATGATTTAGCGTTGTGTGTGTTTATGTGCCCTTGACCCAATATTTCTGCTGGAGGTTAGACCAACTGCTGAGCTCTCAACATATTGCAGCTATTTGAAGATATGTAATGGCTTTTCTGTGTGTAAGGGTATTATAGTAAGTATTAGTAAATGGGGCGGAGTGCATGTTTTATCTATTAGAGAGAAAAAGTAAAAATGTATGTTGTGTGCTAAAATGTGAGAGAGTGCAAATAAAAACCCTTGTATGGAGTGTCTTCAGGTAAGTCTTTACCTGATACTTCACAGCCTATTGATAAAGGTGCACTCAGTTAATAAAAGAAGGGAATAGTTTGAAAACTCAGCGTCTGTGTATGAAGTTAAGCTAATTAAAATCTATTGTATTTTCCTCACCCAATGGCGTTTAGTGACAGTATTGGCACAAAAACAACACACTTTAATCATAAACATCCAGTCACATGAGTGTCTCCTCACGCACCCGTCACCTTGTTTGTTCAGTGATCACTCGCTCCACATCTGCTTCCACAAAGCACAGCAGCTGTAATCCTTTAAGAGGCTTAACTCACCTCTTTCTGATTCTTCTTGCGAGTGTTTATGTGTGCTCGATGTTTTGCCACTTTAGGGTTTCGTCTTAATCCCAGACAGCAACATAGTATCGGCCCACATCTGGTACGCAACGCATGAGTCCTCAGTCCACGTGTAGATGTGGGCCGGGTCTAGGCCGACTGTCTGGGATTAAGACGAAACCCTGAAGTGGCAACACATCGAGCACACAAACACTCGCAAGAAGAAACAGAAAGAGATGACTGACAATCTTACTCATTGTAGCTGACATGTGTTGTCACTGTCGTTGCATTGTTGATGCTTGATATGATCTTTAAGATGTTTTTAAAAAATATATTTTATTTTTTTCTCAGCAATTACACATTCAATTGATCAAAAGTTACAGAAGATTTCTGTTTCAAATAAATGCTGTTCTTTTGAACTTTCTATATTTATCAAAGAATGCTGAAAAAAATGTCAGTTTCCATAAAAATATGAAGCAGCACAACTGTATTCAACATTGATAATAATCAGAAATGTTTCTTGAGCAGCGAATCATCATATTAGAGAGATTTCTGAAAGATCATATGACACTGAAGACTGGAGTAATGATGCTGAAAATTCAGCTTTGATCACAGGAATAAATTATACCTTAAAATATATTCAAATATAAAACAGTAATATTTCACAATATTACTGTTTTTACTGTGTTTTTGATCGAATAAATGCAGCCTTGGTGAACAAAAGTTTTACAAATCTTATCGACCCAAACTTTATACTGGAGTTAAGCCATTAAAATATATACAATTTATTTGTTTTTAAACACGATATGATACAATACGTCTGATATAATCTTCACGTAATGTTAACTGTTATTGTTCATATGTAGCAGAAGTCCAAATAATTGTAGTGAATCTTTTGGACGTTTCATGTAAATGTTCTTTAATCAAATAATTTATTGATTTACTTGCACAGTATTTAGTCAAACAATCATCAAGTTTTATAAGTTGTTTTTATAAATGCATTTGTTTTATTTAATGCCGCGCGGCGCCACTCTAATTGAGATCCTCATTTTGCTAAATAAATGAAGTAAAAATATTCAAAACAAACCCCCCACCCCCAAACAAAACAAAATCACCTTCAAGTGATTTTCTGCTCAGTTTTAGCCTGTTCCAGACAGATCCAGCTCTTATGTATTATATAAGTGACGCAGAAAACTTCAAATCCAGAGGGAAAGGGTCACTCGCCCCAGAGTAATCTCTCTCCATGCCTGATGTACAGCTCTCATGAACGCCAGACGATATTACAGGTTAAAGTATAGCCTTGTGTTCAGTGCTGATATTGAGCTGACATTGATGTTGCTCATGAGAACGGCAACGGTTTAGAACAACGATCTTGATCCTGTTCTCAACATCATTTCTTGGATATCTATCAACATTTTATAATCAAATGTTTGCCAATTGGTACATTTTGATGCATTTTTAAGAGTGACTTAAAGTCAGCAAGTTGCAATAGTCTTTTCTTCCATATTATGACGTACTGTATATCCAATATCCGAGTGAAACGGCTTCTCGAGGTAAAAAAATTACACTTTTGTACAATTTAAGTTTGAGCTTTGTCAGTGAAGGGTGAAGGAACACCAAGGCAAAAAAAAAAAAAAAAAATACTATTATTGTAGCTAAAGCCTTTTAAAGATCTTTGTGTTTGTTTTGTAATTAGAGACGGATTTGATTTCAATACCCCTATATATAGTTCTTAATTTTTGTGTTATTTTGTTGTTATAGTTTATTTATTTATTTTGTATTGTTATTATTATTATTTTATGATAATTTTACAGATTTTCTTGCTGTTTTTCTTGTTATTTTGTATTTAATTTTGTGTTATTTGTTACTAAATAAAGCATTTCTTAAATAAGAAAGAAAGAAAGAAAGAAAGAAAGAAAGAAAGAAAGAAAGAAAGAAAGAAAGAAAGAAAGAAAGAAAGAAAGAAAGAATCTGCTTCTCGAACAAGAAAAAATGTAGGGCGGGGCTTGATTTTGTCCATGGGGAACTGATTGGATGATTGGATGGTTGTTGGTTTGCTATTGGTCGATCTCATGTGAGTGACAGGTCGCCCCAGTAAACACATAATCAGAGAAGAGATGTCTTTGATTAAAGATTACAAGGGTTTTAAAAAACAATCACGTATAAATCCTTAGAATAATTACTGCAATCTTCCATAAAAACAAAAATGTTCCTTTTTGATTTCATGGTGACTTTTCAAACTTATGGCGCAACACCATATTAATTGAGAAACCAATAACACACAGATTCAAGTAAATAATCTTTCTCACTCCCAGAGAACAGGCACTATATATCGGTGAAGTAATCTGTGTGTCTCACACATGTAACCTGATGTAATGTAGTCGTATAACACCAGAGGGCACCATTTCATTTAAACCGAGAGATGAAATCTGATCCTATATTGATCCTACATACACAGATGAAGGTAAAGTCTTCCGCTTTTAAAATGAAACGCGCGTCAATGAACGAGCCCGCTGTATTCTGTCGAAATGATTCTCATTCATGAACTCCTTTGAGTTTGAGTCAAGCCTTAACAAGTGACATGCACCGTGGATGAGTAAGTGAGTTACCTGTAGATACCTGTAAACACCTTTGTCGTGCCTGAGGGAGTGAGTGCAACACACAGACGTCATTTCCCTGAAAACTGGCAACAACGAACGACGTTTAGTTGCGACCGCACGCTTTGTCACTGTCTCATCATGTCGATGTGAAATTATTCTGATTTCACCCGAAAACTACACTTGAAGAACAATAATTTCGACAGGATTATCTTCTTCTTCTTTTTTTTTACTCGAAGATATAATATGTGAATACTGGGTTAAAACTCGCTGGCAATAATGCGGATACGGATCTATATCAGTGTCTTGATCTTGATATTAATCCAGAAATCCACATCAGAGGGTAAGATGATTTTATTTTATTAGTTGGCCTATCGTATTAATATAATATTATTATGTATTAGCTAGAAGTGTTATTGTTATTTATTAAATTTTAATCTTAAATACTGATTATTTACTTTTTAAAATATTTATCCGTAAAATATCCGTATTTATTGTCATTGTCATTATTATTAGTAGTAGTTTAGGATATATATATATATATATATATATATATAGAGAGAGAGAGAGAGAGAGAGAGTGTGTGTCGTTAAATATTGTACAAATAAATATTAAATATACCCTTTCAGTGTCATTAAATATTGTTAATTAATTATTACATTTATTGTTATAGGCCTACATTTTTATTTTACTTTAGATTAGTTCAAAGGTCAATGGGTTTGATTCCCACACGATCCAAGAACTGATATACATTTATGGCAATGCAGTGTTAAAGTTGTAAAGCTAAAAGTAGCTTTAAAAGTGAATTCCAAATGTATAATGTATATTCAAACATAAAAAAGTTGCTGCCTTTAACTTTAAGTACAATCAACTTGGATGTTTAAGTCATTTCAACTTAAACTGCATTAACTGACTTAAAAAATTAGTTGAATCTTGTATAATTTATAAAAAAAAGTGGAAAATTGCTTAACTTATTTTGATGAGTTAAAGCAAAGTACTAAAAACATAACTTATTGATCATATAATTTTGTTACAGTGACATTATATGATTTCTTCCAGTTGCCTTTAAATGGCATCATTCAGGATTGAATATGAATCATTCATTGGAAAAACCCATATTGAATCTTATCATATCTTGATTTCTAAAGGTCTTTGTTCTTACAGCTGGTTTTACAGTGTTGTGTAACATGATAAGAATAAGAGCAGGGTTTTATGTGGTCCAAAGGGCTGGGGCGGGTGCTGTTACTTTCCCAAACACAGGTGTTTAAAAAACTCACCCGAGAGGGACGCAAACCTTTCTCTTTAATTTCAGTCCTGTCATTCACATTTGAACATTTCACACATTCCTCTGTAATGCATGGTAAAAAATGGAGACATCTTGCCAGAAGTACAGTCGTGACCGACACACTGTACTCTACACGTGAACTAAATCCATAAAACAGGTCAAAGTTCAAGCATATAAGTGCTGACTTGCAAATAAATCTGATTAGACTCAATAAATGAATGTGATTAGAAGTTGCTGATGTGATATATGGCAGGTGTAAAAAGCCTCCATTTAGATTGAGTAAATGATTGTGCTACACAAATAGATCTGATTTCAGTCATAACTCATTTTGAAACCAATTTCAACGCCAAAAAAAAAAAAGCTTGGGTAAAACATGATTTTTCGTAATGTTGTAATGCGAGATGTTTTGGCTGGGAGCTTGTGCAGTTCTCAGAAGTTCTGGCAGTATTAAGGAAGTTGAAGTCTTATGAAATGAGCATTTAGACAGAGTGATTGACACACCAGGGATCTTGTTCTGTTCTGTGATTTCTCAGAAAATAGTGTGAGCAATGAGAGAAGTGTGTGTGTGTGTGTGTGTGTTCTCGTCACATTTTCGTAATTGGTCAATAGTCAGAACTGGAAAAACATGTTTGAGAGCGTCATTACACCCCAAAAAAAGCACCACAAAAATAGCACAAGTGACTGACTGACGAGGCTGATCGAGGCTTTGTCCACGCGAAGGCTATACGTCTACATTAATCCGGAGAGATTTGAAAACATTAGCGTTTTCCTAAAGTTTCTCATCCACACTGAAACGTCAGTAACTTTAAAATCACCTTCCAGTAAACCCATATGAACCCTCACTGAGATGATACAGACAGAACAAGACATATTATTTAGCTAAATATCTCCTCATTCCCTGATGTGTCCAGGTCGCTCTCACTCACATTATATGTTCGGTGTAAAGCGCGACTGCTCTCATGTTTTGTCGCAGGAAAGCAAATGCGAGTGAATTTTCTGTCATCTTTGCAGGACTGTGATATGAAGAGTGTGTAAAGTCACTTATTTTAGCAGCTGTGTGAAAGTGAATAGCACATAACCGGCACAATACCGGTATAAACATGAATGTCTATGGGTTCAATATGCGTCACATGACTAAACTTGCACCATTATTTTTAAATATCTCCGTTTTCACAGTTCACACTACAACACGAAACCGACTTTAGAGAAAGTTTTCAAAAAGCTTAATTTTTGTTACTAAAAACATGGACAGAAGGCCAAAATGGAGAGAAAAAGATGCGTTTTTAAACGAAAACTTATTAGGCCTTGTCCACCGTTTCTCCATTTTGTGCTTCCGTCCATGTTTTTAGCTACGAAAACTTTTTGAAAACTTTCTCCAAAGTCGGTTTTGCATTGTAGTGTGGACTGTGTTTAACCCATATTCATGTTTATACTGGTGTTGTGCCGGTTATGTGCTATTCACTTTCACACAGTTGCTAAAGTAAGTGACTTTGCTCACTCTTCATATCACAGTCCTGCAAAGATGATTCACTCGCATTTGCTTTCCTGCGGCAAAACATGAGAGCAGTCTCGCTTTAGACCAAACATGTTCTGTCTGTATCATCTCAGTGAGCTTTTATGAGGGATTACACATGCGCTGGAAGGTGAATTTAGCATTTTTTTACGTTTCAGTGTGGATGAGAAACTTTTAGAGAATGCTTGAAGGGTTTGGGGTCGTTAAGATTCTCTCTTCTGCTCTCAAAAATACTGTGAAAACAGTATAAATTTTTTTTTAAATAACTGTTTTCTGTGTGAATATATTGTAAAATGTAATTTATTTCTGTGATGCAAAGCTGAATTTTCAGCATCATTACTCCATTTCATTTTTCTTTGTTCTCATAACATAACTTGCATCTGACATAAAAGACAAATTAAGGGTGAGGAGAAAAATAACTAAGTGGAAACCAAGTCAGGAGAATAAAACGGCTTCCCCGCATTTTCTCAATGCTAAATACTCATAAATATATTTATTATGTCATAAATATGTCACATATTTATGTGACATATGTTATGTTAATGTGACTATAAAGTCACATTAACAATCAAATGACTTTATAGGCTTTTAAAACACATCTGAAGGCATTTGCTGTGCAAAGTTCAAAGACCGGATACAATTTTAACATCACACACACACACACATGGCAGCAGACAGAAACTGGCCTGATCGACGGGAATAAAGGTGTGCGTGACAGGGTCTGATAGCATATAGCAAGTGTGAGCGTGTGTGTGTGTGTGTGTGAGTGGGTGTTTAGCTTGTAGAGCCAGCGGGAAGAGGTATGACGGTTTATCATGAGACCCAGAAGAGAGCGAACGCTGGGAAAGGTCAACTGGGGACATGGAGCCTGTAAAGACTTGTTCAAATCATCCCAACAAACACCACAAAAAAAAAAACCTTTAGTTTTTAACCCCTTAAGTGACACCCACTTTTTTTTTTATAGACATGAAAATGCACATTCCGAACTTAAATGGTTTTAATTCAAGAATGCTTTGGAATATAGATGTAAGATTGGTCTTGTTTTAAACAAGAGATTTTGCAGATTTTTGTAGAAGTGAAATAAATTAAGAAAGTTAAACAGATAAAAAGCTATAGAAGTTTGAGTTTATGAAAATGTACAACGTTAAAAATGTTATTATTCATATTTTATATAAATATCTATTTTCAAAACCTGGTGGACTCTAAAAATGCAAAAAAAAGCCAAAAATCTGAACAAGTTGTGTTTCAAATTTTAGGTTGATATCTCAAAAAATAAGCTTTCAGTGAGATTTAGTTTGGGCGCAGTACCACACTTCTCCACTAGTTGACATTACTGCCCATATAAGGGCGTCGCCATTTCCATATGTTGTTTGATGATCTGAACCATTATTTTTACATTTTTCATACAATTTATGAAGTAGAAATCCTATTCAGAAGTAGTATTGGAAGTTTGGCAGATTTTTTAATGAATTCAACCTCTAAGAAACACAGAAAGATCACGTATGTGCTTTATAGCTCGCTGCCACGAATGGTGAATCTATAATTTTTTTCTTTATCTTTATATTTAACATTTTCAGACCTTTTTTTCTAAAATAATTGAATGGATGCTATCTTTTGAACTCTTGGCATGAAAACAAACTGAGGTTTCTACCATTCTTTCATGATTTTTCATGTTCATCACTATTTCAAAATAAAGGTCTGAACACGCCTTAGGAGTATGAAAATATTCTTGTTACAAGTTGATAAATTACGGCTCCTCTGTAATTTATTTTGAAAATCAGTCACCAAATATGTAAACTAGAGATTGTAAGCTTTCAAATGATATATAGCTTGTCAAGATTAGTTTAGGTTTAGTATAGGTGATACTGTTTTTTAAATATGTAATGGCTGTGTTGCCAATATAAGGGGTTAAGACTATTAAGATTATTTTGTTATTCCAGCACTACTTTTATGTAAGTTAAGTACATTTTCCATCAAATCACTTTTTAGTCTTCTTTCTACTGTAAAACAGTAATAAAAAGAATATTTTCTGGACAAAAATAATTAGATAAAACCCTACCATGCAAAAGTTTGGGGTCAAGTTTTTTTTTTACAGTTTTATTCAGCAAGGATGCATTAAATTGATCAGAAATGACAGTAAAGACATTTATAATGTTACAAAGGATTTTTTTATTTCACATAAATGAACTTTAACATTCTTTTGAACTTTCTATTCATCAAAGAATCATTCGGGGGGGAAATTGTACACTGTTTTCATTCTTAATAATAAGAAGAAATGTTTCTTGAGAAGCAAATCATCATATTAGATTTTACTATTTTTTTTTTTTTTACTGTACCAACCACAAACTTTTGAACTGTAGTGTACTGGTGTATATATATATTCAGTAAAACAAATACTACCATTATTTATACTTCATAAACAATTTACTAAATAACTAATTTACAAAAGTAATTGAATACTTAAATATATACATATGCATTATAGTAATGCAAATGAGAGTTGTATTACTTTACAATAGTCTTAAGAATAATGTTACAACGTAAAATGGTCCTAAAAACAGCCTTAATTTTCACTATACAACATGTATAAGTATTTTTGAAATTTTGAAGTTTTACCTACATGCGTCACATGTCTTTTTAAAGCACTCTGAATGGGAATTATGCACATTGTTTCATTTAGTATTATAAGAAATGTAACATGCATGAAAATCTGGGGGTCAGACTCTAATATGATTAACTCTCTTTTAGCCGTGAGCCGGCCGCCGCCTCCTGTCAACATGTCCATACAGTGTGACAACTATGGAGTTGAAGTGCGATGGGAATATCCTGATCTCAGTCAGGACGTACACTTCTTGGTGGTGTTGGGAGAGAGTTTCGATTCCACTAAAACAAGGTAAATGTTCAGGTGGACAAAGTACACAACTTCCTTCCTTGAGTGAAAGTACAGACACTGGTCAAATATTACTCCGTTACAAGTAAAAAAAATTTTTACAGAAGTACTCGTTTTTAAAAATACTTAAGTATCAAAAGTAAAAAGTAAATGTCAATGCATTGTTGTAATATTTACAGTATTATGCCTCTGAATCTATGCCTATACCCTCATATCAATATCACATGTATTTCTAAACACAGTTCCTGTAGTGGGATTGACTGTGAGATTGAATAAGTGCACTCAATAACGTCCACAATGGTTCCCTCAAATATTGCCCTATTTAAAGTTGTTTGGCTTTTAGTATGAATATGTTAGCCTTACTGTTATCTATAAGCTAGTGTGCTCCAAAACAATGACAACATTCGCATTTACGAGACCAAACCCAACGCTGAAAATGAAAATCAGGTTGATGTCAGAATCCAACGTCAGATTGACGTTAATCTCCAATGTTGGACAGACGTATTGTGGTTGAAAATGAAAATCGGTTTGACGTCGGATTGACTTTCATTTCCAACCAAAATCATCCCCTGACTGACGTTACTACTCTCTACTCAAGGACCTTGACAGAAATTGTTGTGGAGTAAAAAGTACGATATTTGTCTTTAGTCAAGTTAAAGTTCACCTCAAAATGAAAATCTCCTTATCATTTACTCACCCCGATGTCATCCAAGATGTCCATGTCTGTCTTTCTTCAGTCGAAAAGAAATTACGTTTTTTGAGGAAAACATTCCAGGATTTTTCTCCACAGAGTGGACTTCAATTGCAACCAAATATCCCAATGTTCAATGCAGCTTCAAAGTCTCTACACGATCCCAGTCGAGAAATAAGGGTCTTATAGCGAAACAATCTGTCATTTTCTAAAAAAAAACAAAAAAATATATACTTTTTAACCATAAATGACCGTCTTGTACCATCTCTGAGATGCCACGTATTACGCCATCACGTTGGAAAGGTCACGAAAAAATAATTTCAAAAATAATAATAATCAATTAAAACAAAGATGTCGGAAGATTTTGAAGTTGGAGGAGGAAATTAGCCTTTCCCTACCTTTATGAACTGGAGTACACAGACACACAACTTAGATGACGTGACCTGTGACCTTTCCAACGTGGTTACGTAATGCCTGGCGCGTCGCAGACCAGTACTAGACGAACAATTGTGGTTAAAAAGTATATGCATTTTAATTTGACCATTATTACCATAGAAAATGACCATTTTGTTTCGCTAGATAAGACCCTATTCCTCAGCTGGGATCGTGCAGAGCCGTTTGAAACTGCATTGATTTGGACTTCAACAATTTGGTTGCGGTTGAAGTCCATTGTGTGGAGAAAAATCCTGAAATGTTTTCCTCAAAAAACTTAATTTCTTTTCCACTGAAGAAAGACATGACCATCTTGGATGGCATTGTGGTGAGTAAATTATCAGGAAATGTTAATTTTGAGGTGAACTAATCCTTTAAAGTTAAAAGTTTCCAGAAAAAAACAATACTCAAGTGAAGTACAGATACTGAAAAAGTGCACTTAAGTACAGTACTCAAGTAAATGTACTTTGTTTCTGTCCACGGCAGACAACAACAGGTTCAATCTCTCAATCTCACAAAGTATTTTGTCTTACTGTAATTATTTATTTGTGTTCCAGGAAATATGATACCACAAAAAATCTAAGTTTAAACATATCCAGCATGCTGTTTAATCCGGCATACAAGGTCTACTTCGTGACTGTGACGGCCGTGCGGGGAGAGCAGAAGTCAGATCCGCGCGACTCAGATTCTTTCAGCTTCAATGAATTTGCCACCAGCAAAATCAAGTGTATGTTTAGCCGGTATTATTGGTTGACCTCTGAAATATCATCTATCATAGAGTATGATCTAACAGTACTATTGTGCCTTCAGGTTATTTGGATTTTCCCGAGGTTCAACTTTCTCCCAAAGACGGCAAACTTCACGTCCGGTTCGTCAACCCTCTGCATCTGTACAGAAACACGCCGGCTCTGAGGAACCTCACTCATAATCTGAAATACACTGTTAAAACCGAAGAGGTAACATTCGCTTCCAGGAATCGTTCACACTCACACTTCAAGAATCTTCACCAGCTTTTGTTCTAGTATGATCATTTATAGCTCAAAAAAGCAGCCCATGTGACTTATGACGCTATGTAATGTCATATTGATAGACTTTTGTGCGGAAAATTAAGCAATTATTGATCCTAAAATTAAATCCTTCATGAAAATATTTACGTGCTCTACCATTTAAAAGTTTGGGGTCGGTATGATTTTTAAATCTGTTCTGCTCACCGAGGCTGCATTTATTTGATAAAAAAATACAGTAAAAACAGTGATATTGTGAAATATTATTACAATTTGAATATATGTTCAAATGTAATTTATTCCTGTGATCAAAGCTGAATTTTCAGCATCATTACTCCAGTCTTCAGTGTCACATGAATCGATCCTTCAGAAATCACTCTAATATGATAAAACCTTTCTGATTATCACTGTTGAAAACAGTTGTGCTGCTATGGTAGTCTATATCTGAAGTAAAATACAGTGCATAAATAATGACAGAATTTTGCGAACTGTTCTTTTATCTGTTGATTACTCTAATTTGGGGAGCCCAGAAACACGTCTGGTGCAAATCCTGTTTGAGTCTCTGTGTTTTTTCCCCCCTCAGGGTTCGAAACATTCAACCTGTGAAATGAACACTAAAACATGCGAGGCGTCCATTGGGTTTTCTAAGCTCAGAGAAGTTTACTGCATCAATCTCACTGGACAAATCGGAGGTAGACGACTCAATCCCAGAATAAAGAGCTGTTTCAAAGGAGACATACGATTCTGTAAGTGCAAATTGAAAAACCTGCCATTTATATCAACATTTCAACAGCAGATAATATAGAAAGCGCAGCATCCATGTAATCAGTGCTTGGAATATAGACCAATACAAGAGTTTTTATTTGCACATATTTTATTACTAAATATCTGATGACTTTACTATTATTTCAAAGTATTAAAAAATATTGTTTTCTCAATTTTAATCCATTCTCAATTTTAAGAACCGATTTCGATTCTTAAATCCCAAGAATTGATTTTTAAGGCCCCGATATACTTCAAGCGAAATTCGAAGAACGAACTGATGTGACTTTGTTTCAAACAAAATCAGGCCGAATCAAAGTTCACTTGGAGTTTGTTTTGGGAGTTCAAAACTAAGCGGCAACGCATTGAATCTAACACAGAAGTGACTTAAACTGTAATTCATCGACTGGCCACTAGAGACAGGCTCCGAAATAGAGTCAATCCCATTGACCCCCATGTTAAAGGAACACGCCGACTTTTTGGGACTTTAGCTTATTCACTGTATCCCCCAGAGTTAGTTAAGTCCATACATAACCTTCTCATCTCCGTGCGTGCCGTAACTCTGTCTGACGCACCCACCGCTAGCCTAGCTTAGCACAAAGACTGGAGGTAAATGGCTCCAGCTAGCATACTGCTCCCAATAAGTGACAAAATAACGGCAACATTTTCCTACACGGTTAGAAGATGGCTGTGTCTCATGTGACCTTGTTATTTGTACATGCTGTGACTATACAACATGTAAATAGGAAAATGTTGGTGTTATTTTGTCACTTATTGGGAGCAGTATGCTAGCTGGAGCCATTTACCTCCAGTCTTTGTGCTAAGCTAGGCTAGCGTTTTTTTTTTTTACAGGTTTACAGCCTGGTGCAAAAAGTGGTTTTCGCCTCTTATCCAATAAATCGCATTAAGCTTTGAGCTTTGTTACTTTTAATTGGAAACAAAATCTCATTTAAAAAAAAATGTATTATGAAATTGAAACAATAAATGACGTTTTGGCGCTCTTAATGTGGCGTGACAGATCGCTGGAGCGGCACGTGAACCAATCATCTCTTCCGCTTTACTAGTAGTTATAGCATGAAATAAACATTAATGAACTCCAGAAAGTATGTTGAAAGATACAATACAACTTACTGAAATGTATCATGTCTCATGTAATCGCTGAATCGGGGTTTCAACAGTGGAAAGACGTCAATAAATCAGTAATTAGTCACTTAACCTCAGAAAAGCTTGATAGACAGCTAGAACATTTATCTCTAGAGATGAGCATTTTTCTAAATATATGCACTATATCACATATTGTTATATTTTTACTTAAAGGGTTAGTTCACCCAAAAATGAAAATAATGTCATTAATGACTCACCCTCATGTCGTTCCAAGCCCGTAAGACCTCCGTTCATCTTCGGAACACAGTTTAAGATATTTTAGATTTAGTCCGAGAGCTTTCTGTCCCTCCATTGAAACTGTATATACGGTATACTGTCCATGTCCATAAAGGTAATATAAACATCATCAAAGTAGTCCATGTGACATCAGTGGGTTAGTTAGAAGTTTTTGAAGCATCGGAAATACTTTTTGGTCCAAAAATAACACAAAATAAGACTTTATTCAGCATTGTATTCTCTCCCGGGTCTGTTGTCAATCCTTCACAGTTACGCTGATGGCGTAAGACGCTGATGACGTGTTATCTGGTGCGCCCGAGCTTCATTTATAGACTGAGGGAAACGCACGCTGTAAAAGTGTCTCATCCGCGACATGCACATTTACGCACCATTAAACACAATGTAGAATAGCTTGAATATAGCGTGCGTCTCCCTCAGACTGTAAACGAAGCTCGGGCGCACCAGATAACACGTCATCAGCGTCTTACGTCAGCAGCGTCACTGCGGAGTCCTGAACGCAGATTCACAACAGACCCGGGAGAGAATACAATGCTGAATAAAGTCTTATTTTGTGTTATTTTTGGACCAAAAAGTATTTTCGATGCTTCAAAAACTTCTAACTAACCCACTGATGTCACATGGACTACTTTGATGATGTTTATATTACCTTTATGGACATGGACAGTATACCGTATATACAGTTTCAATGGACGGACAGAAAGCTCTCGGACTAAATCTAAAATATCTTAAACTGTGTTCCGAAGATGAACGGAGGTCTTACGGGCTTAGAACGACATGAGGGTGAGTCATTAATGACATTATTTTCATTTTTGGGTGAACTAACCCTTTAACCTGTTCTTCTATATTCAATATGTTTATATAAATCCATAACGCAAATGCATTTTTATCAACTGTTTAAACTGCTTAAATGTTTTTATTTTAAAAAACGATTTGAAATAGAAACATAATTACGTCATAAAAAGTTATAAAGTTATAAAAACTGCCTTGTGTGCAATTGAAATGTTTGTATACAAATCAGTTAATTTTTACGTATTTCTTTCCTTGAGTAAAGCAGATGTGCTGTACCTGATATATATCCAAATTAATCAACATCAAATCGAATAGAATTTAAAGTGGAATTGAATCGAATTGCAAAAATGTAGAATCTAGTCATAAGTAGATGCACCCAAATTTTTTGACTTCCAGATTTTAGCAAGGCAAATCATTTTTTACACATGAGACTGTACAAGCTCACGGGTACCAGGCATGAAACCCAAACCCAGCAATATTCAAGGATATTAAAAGACTGAGGCTGATGTTTCCCGTTCTTCCACACAGATCCGTCGTTCACCGTGTACCTGTATCCAGTGCTGGGGGTCGTCTTAACGTTGCTTTTCATAACCGGCATCATTATGCTGCTACTGAAGAAATGTTCCCTGGAAATTAAGAAGCAATCTATGGCTGCGTTTCCCAATTTTTTGGTAAGTTTATGTTTGACCTCAATATTGTTATGTTTGTTATGTTCTCAATATTTATGTGTAAATTGTTCATTATAATATGTATATATATATTGATAATTATCTGTGTATTTACGTCACTGGTGCACAATCCAGTTTATGCAAGACATTAAAAAACATAAATATCTACGAATTGAACAGCACTACAATGTCACAATTTTTTGTTTGAGTTAAGACTTGACATATTTTGACGTGTCAGTTAAATAATCAAGGCAGAAGTTTTACAGCACGGTAAAGTGATGGTGAAGCGGTCAAAATAAAGAAAGTCATTCTGAATGTTGACTACAGTTTGTACATTTGGTGTAAAATTGATAAAGAATGGATATAAAGTAGATTACTATCGGTCTAATATTCCAGACGACTGTAAACAAGCAACCGATCAACCTCAGCGTTGTTATTATTAACTTAAAGTAAAACTATTTAAGTTTAACAAAAAAGCTGAAATCAAATAGAGTATAAATGTCAGATGAATAACTTAAACTTAAATGAGAAATGTTGAGGTACTAAAATGACTAAAACTGAAATTAAAATAAATTAAAGCTAAATAGAAATATAAAAAGATACAAATGACAAAAACTAAATTTGTAATTTAAGTAAACTTGAGGTAAAATATAAATATTTTACGAAATATGTAACTTAAAAAAAAAGTAAGAAAACAATGTTACCTTGGCAACTTACTGAAATAAAATAAGCTGAAGTACTAAAACTAAAATAAAACATATTAAAACTAAAATAGAAATACATCCATCCATCCATCCATCTTCTTCCGCTTATCCGGGGCCGGGTCGCGGGGGCAGCAGTCTAAGCAGAGATGCCCAGACTTCCCTTTCCCTAGCCACTTCCTCTAGCTCTTCCGGGGGGACACCGAGGCGTTCCCAGGCCAGCCGAGAGACATAGTCTCTCCAGCGTGTCCTAGGTCTTCCCCGGGGTCTCCTCCCGGTGGGACGTGCCCGGAACACCTTCCCGGGAAGGCGTCCAGGAGGCATCCGGAACAGATGCCCAAGCCACCTCAGCTGACCCCTCTCGATGTGGAGGAGCAGCGGCTCTACTCTGAGCTCCTCCCGAGTGACCGAGCTCCTCACCCTATCTCTAAGGGATCGCCCAGCCACCCTGCGGAGAAAGCTCATTTCGGCCGCCTGTATCCGGGATCTTGTCCTTTCGGTCATGACCCAAAGCTCATGACCATAGGTGAGAGTAGGAACGTAGATTGACCGGTAAATCGAGAGCTTCGCCTTGCGGCTCAGCTCTTTCTTCACCACGACAGACCGGTACATCGACCGCATTACTGCTGAAGCTGCACCGATCCGTCTGTCAATCTCCCGTTCCATCCTTCCCTCACTCGTGAACAAGACCCCAAGATACTTGAACTCCTCCACTTGAGGCAGGAACTCTCCACCAACCTGAAGTGAGCAAGCCACCCTTTTCCGACTGAGGACCATGGCCTCGGATTTGGAGGTGCTGATTCTCATCCCAGCCGCTTCACACTCGGCTGCAAACCGTCCCAGTGCATGCTGAAGGTCCTGGTCTGTAGGGGCCAACACGACAACATCATCCGCAAAGAGCAGAGACGAAATCGTGTGGTCCCCGAACCTGACACCCTCCGGCCCCTGGCTGCGCCTAGAAATTCTGTCCATAAATATTATGAACAGAACCGGCGACAAAGGGCAGCCCTGCCGAAGTCCAACATGCACCGGGAAGAAGTCTGACTTACTGCCGGCAATGCGAACCAAGCTCCTGCTCCGGTCGTATAGGGACCGGACAGCCCTTAGCAAAGGACCCCGGACCCCATACTCCCGGAGCACCCTCCACAGGCCGCCTCGAGGAACACAGTCGAATGCCTTCTCCAAATCCACAAAACACATGTGGATTGGTTGGGCAAACTCCCATGAACCCTCCAGCACCCTGTAGAGGGTATAGAGCTGGTCCAGTGTTCCACGGCCGGGACGAAAACCGCACTGTTCCTCCTGAATCCGAGGTTCTAGAGGGTAGAACCTCGGAAAATAGAAATACAAGAAAGCTAATCAAATATAAAAAGGGCATAACAAAATTACTCAAATGAATTGAAAACTGAAAATATAAAAATAAACACTATTTCAAAATAGTATATAATAAAATATTAGAAGTATTAGAAGAAAACTAAAAAAACTAGACATGTTGCCTTGGCAACTAACTGAAATAAAATAATTTATAGTTCTAAAATAACTAAAAATAAAATAAAATATAGCAGACCATGCTAACCTGTTTGTGAAACTATAGCAAAACAACTAAAATTCAAAAGAAAACTGAAAATATTAAAATAAAAGCTAATCTCCGTTCAAATATGGGCTGGCAAACCTGAGCTAGTAAGCCAGACGCATCTCTGATTTAGAGGGACGGTTCACCCAAAAAAGGACATTTTTGTCATCATCATTTACTCGACCTCACGTGCTTCCAAACCAATGACTTTCTGTCATCAAAACATCCGACGTCTCAGTGTTTTAATGTCCTTGCGACACAACTCAACGGGGTCCAGTGTTGTTTGCTTCCCAGTGTTCTCCCAAACATTTTTTTAAAGAAATCCTTTAATTATTTATTTTTTGGGTGTGAATTTGTAACCCGACAGCATTCCCACACAGGGCTGCACAGTGACTGTAACTTGTGTCCTTCTGGTTTGGTAGGTTTTCGAGCCAACACAAAGACGCCTGTGTGATCCGGAGAAACATTCCCCGCAGTCGGAGGCCTATGATCTGCACATCGAACCCAGAGTGCAAACCACGCTAATGTACAGCGACGAGGAGTCGTCCAGCGACGAGGAGTCGTCCTCCGGTGACTCGGACAATGAAAGTCTGTACAGGGAGAACGACCTTGATGAAGCCGACCCGGGCGACTCAGAGATTGGCTACGACTGTCCACACGCAGTCAGTGTGGAGATGAGTCCTGGAGAGTCTCTAGAGACTCCCTCAGGCACTCCTTGGATTGCTTCCCGAGGTCTAGAAGTGCAGGAAAGCCCCACACAGACAGACAGTAAAAGCACCCGCCTCGGGGGAGTTCTGGGAACATGACAGGTTATGACGGTTCGTACACAGACAAGCCTTCACATGACATCACGAAGTGGAATTTTCCAGAGTTTTTCCGGTTTGTGTCCGAATGGAAAATGCTTTTGTCTACAACGGCACTCCTTTTATCGAAACTCCTCTGGCATTTGTTGCTACATGCGGGCGTTTTATCTTCAGATCGGACAGAATCATTTCCTTTAAAACAAAGACTTACAAGAGCTGCTCAGGTCATGTGACTCGTGTCATTCTTCAAACAATAACTGTTGTATTTCGTTTCTATGGCAACACTCACTCACAAAACAAAACGGACAATTCATTCAGCATTTCTGTTGAGACCGACAGCAAAATAATACATTAATTCACCCCGTTATTTATTATAATTTTTTTTAAATATTTGAAATACACCCGGTATCATGAGCTGTAATAAAATGGCACATCAAATGTACACATACAGTTCAAATATTTGTGGAGAGTATGATTTTATTCAGCAAGGACACATTCAATCCTGAAAAAAAAAAAAAAAAGCGCCATATTTTCCACGCAAATATGAAGCAGCACAAATGTTTTTATCATTGATAATGTTTCTTGAGCATCAAATCATCATGTTAGTGATTTCTGAATGATCATGTGACACTGAAGACTGGAATAATGATTACATTTTAATATATATATATATTCCAATAGAAAAGTTATTTAAAAATTTTATATTTCACAATAAGTTAACTTCTGCTTTGCATGCCAGAGCTTCTATGAAATACTTCCAGCTTGCAAATGACAATTGCCAACAAAAATGTGAACACACAACTCAGAAACTCATAATTACTGTAATTCCGACAAGACGGGAACATTACACATCCAGATGAAAACAGGAACGTTTATTTCAGGTCAAAGTTGTTTATTGTTCAATGTTGTGAATGACATTTATGCACATATCATGAGATTATTTTGCTATAATGAGTTGAGAAGCCATCCTGTCCAGCTTACAGCCAGCCGATAGTTTGCATTGAGTTCAATATTGTGCCACTGGTGAAAATGTGATCGAGTGTTTTTATTAAAAGTGGAATTGTGATTTTAGTTTTTAAAAATGGTTGGACTTTTTTTTATTTTTTTATGTGATGAATATGTTTTGTTCATACATATTTACCTTTAAACAGTCAAGCCTGATAAATAGAACAGTTCTATACATTCCATTGGTTGTGATGTATCCATGGCAACACTATTCATAAACATCATTTAGAACTGCTGATACACTGCATGAGTGAAAATAAAACATGGAAGTCCTGGTAAGGTAAATGATGTTATGCAACAGACGTGTCTTCAGTAAGGTCCTATAGTCTCTGCTGGTGTCCGGAGCGGCCTCTGCCGTCCTACGAGAGCTTCATGCCCTGAACGTTTGCTCTTAAATTAACCATTTGTTTCTCCTGCATCTGTTTCTCCTGCATGAACGCCTGTTTGTTTGCCTTCTTCTCCGTCCTCCTCTCCTGAAACGATGAAGGAAAAACTGTGAATGTTTGGTGCTTTTTAGCTATATATGCTGCTAAGCGGTTAAATACAAGCCCATTTCCTCCTTCAATGTAGTTCTGACGGATTATTCCTTATAATAATGCTTGACAGGCGATAACACAAGGTGGATAATCACTGGTAAATACAACATAACTGCAACAGATTCATATTTTAAAGTCCCCCTGTGGTGAAAAATCAAGGTTTTAATGGCTGCGTTTACACTTGGCATTAACATGCGATCACCATGATCCTGATCATTAGTCAATCAGGACACGGTGCGTTTACATGTGTTCATATTAAGTAGCCTCTGTATCTGGATAACCGATCGGATTTCAATTCCTGCATAATATTTAAATTAGGTCTGTACGACACCAATAAGAGTAAATAGCCTAGATTATACAAATTAATCAATGTCCCAATTGCTTTCACTCACTCACTTTACTTTCCTATGCAATCTCCAGTCTCAGATCAAATTACATTTTTTGAAAAAAAGGAATATTTCCAGAGTTGATCATACAAAAATGGTTAAGTCACATCATCGATCATCGGGGTAAGCATGCAATGAATGACTATATTAACGGAAATGGGAGATTAATAAATATGCTGAAACAATAAAAACATTCAACATTTAAAAAAATTAAAAGTTTATTCCCATTATTCCTCTGGCAAAGCAGCGCACACTCTTCATTAAGATCTCATGCCTCACAGCTGTGATTGTACAGGCGATCGCCTCGTTCAGATAATGTTGCACAATTAAAATGAAAAATGACACACACAGTATCATGTAAGTCTAAATAAACTGTTTTAAATATTGACGTTTATTGTAAGGTTCAAATAAATTTAATTTATTGTCTAAACTGCGTCTGGCCATTATTTTCTGACAGCACGTGGGGAGACTGGGCGGGGGGGATTTATATGACGTCCACCTGTGAATGCAGACACGACGGCTGGATTGCGTTCACATTACACTGAGATCCGATCACAATGCGTCCTCGACTACCTCCGAAACTGGACACGCTGATCGGATAGCATTCCGATCAGAAGCGCGTTTACACTCGTCTTTTCAATGTGTGTGTGGACAACATCCGGATACAGGTCGCATGTTAATGCCAAGTGTAAACGCAGCCAATGTTGTTTACATGTCTAAGTGGTGTTTTTACGAATGGATCTCTGAGCTGAGTGAGTGAGTGGAGCTCATTTGCATATTCATAGAACCACGCATACTAAATGAGGCAAGAGTCTAGAGTTACATTCAAGCTGTTTTAAGGCATAAGGAAATATTTGTGCCGGCTTCAGCATATCATTAACAGCGAACTAGCAGGGGAGTCTGGAGAGAAACCAGGTTATCCCGGTATATATTTTTGTTGATATGAAAAATCAGGTAGATTTAGCAATATAGCGGGTATATGATGTATATTACGAAAAAACGTTTAAATATGTAATTTTGGTGATCAAAGATGAGTTAAGGGATACAATTGAATCCAGGGGGACTTGACGCGTCAGATTCGACAAACGAGACGCTGCCGTACGCACCTTCCTCTCGCTCTTGATGGCCTGTTTCCTGGCTCTCTTCTCCTCTATGCTCTCGTCCCGCGAGCGGGGCTGCGTTGAGGCTCTGGGGAGGTCCGAGTCGTTTATCCTCTCCATCCTCTCCACCTGTTTGGCCGTCGGGCCTCGTTTCGCCAGAACGTCCAGAGGAATCCCCGTCTTATCGGACACTCGGATCTGCTTGGGCTGCAAACACATTAACAATTAATGCATTCGGCAGATGCTTTTATCCAAACCAACATGCATTTCGTTCAAAGAAATACATGGTATCAGTTCATGCATTCCATAACTTTGGTGTTGCAAGCGACATGCACTGGTCTACTGTTTGCATAGCGTGTCACGTCTTTCAGTGTTTATCAGCGAATGCGTTTTAAAGCTCTATAAATCCTTGTGTAACGCTGTCCATCCCTGTGAACAAACATCTAATGACCTCTGAAATGTGTTTTGGTTACGATACATTGCATGCAAACTATTGTAAAGAGAGAGTAAACAGCGTAGGTTTGCGTGTGACCCATAATAACAGCATTATAATTCACATATACTATGAATGAGCTTGATGAATTATTACATTAAAAATCCATTAACTACATGAATTCATACGGCGGGTTAATATTTGTTAAGATTAATAAATGATCAAATCACATTTCAAAATAAATGATTCACAACTTCGCAATCTTATTAGTACAAATATAGTATGTTTGCTTCCGTGTCTGTGCTGTCGGTGAAAACACTGACACTCAAAGCACATCAGTGTATACAGTAATACACAAGTTAAATTTAAGACTTTTTAATACATCTAAATAAAATTTAAGACCAAACTTATGATGGAAATACATATCAAAAGTGTAAATATACAGTAATCTTTCCAAGTAAACACACTGATGTTTGTTCAAAATGAACAGTATGGTAACATGACAATCAGTTTAAGAGTTTAAGAACATTTAGAAATGCGTGTAATGCAAAAAGATAACACAAAAATGTCATTGCGGTCCAAAATTATATGTATTATTACAATATTTTCAGAACATTTAGGTCCCATGAACAAATGCTACAATCAAGTAAATGTGAATAAATGTGTGTGTGCGTGTATGTATGCGTGTGTGTGTGTGTATTATGTCTGTGTTCTCATCTCTCTATATAACCTGTGTGTTTACTCCTGAACTGTTGTGAATATACTTGGTAAACAATCCTTTATATACTGTATGAATAATTTTTTTTCCTCAACTTTTTTCTTTACTTAAAATCATCAACCAAAATAAAAGACTGCTGGCTTGCCTTAACGTGAGTTTGGTGTTTTTTGCACATGCGATTGCACCGCTCTGATCCCCATTGTCCCAAGTTGAAAATTCTTCCGACACACAACGCAATATGCTTCGTAAGCATTTCCAGGTACTGACCTTAACCAAGAATACTCGTTCTTTTCAAGCCATTTGTTATTGAACTTGCATTTCCCCATGTTGCTAGCAATATTAGCTACCTACTGTATCAACCGTTGCTGTATAGGCTACACTCGCTAACGTAATCAAAAGCTGAGCAGTACGCTCTGTTACTATGGTTACGTTCTGAACTAACCATAAACAACGCAGCGCATAGACTACCGGGAAGAAATATATTTGGCTGAAAAGATTGACTGCATTTTCGCGGTGACATGAGAAAAAATATTTAAGACCCATCAAATCTGAAAATAAGGCAAAATAATACTTTTTAAGGCCTTATTTTCAGGAAATGTAATATAAGACTTTTTAAGACTTAAGGACCCGCGGCCACGTCTTCAATTTGGTTCACATGCAAAAAATGTATGTGGATTTGACTTGGAAATTTCACCCTAGCCTTCTTTCTCTGTGTAAGGAAATAATAGTTTCTGAACTATCCTTGGCCCGAATGAGAGCCGTGAGGCAGGTTTCTTCACCTTTGGAGGGTCCTGGATGAGTTTGGGCCGGTTGTAGAGGTTGGAGTAAGTGCCTGAGAGAGAAAGATGAACATGATCAATCACATGATTTATAGCTTCATTCAAACTCCTGAAAGTCCAGCATCTCTCGGTGTTCAGGCTCTGAACTATGAGGACACGATATCTTCATATGGCAGATGACTAAAATCAGAATTGGATGATCATGAAAATGAGGTGACATTAGCCCCCAGTTTCAGACTAAAACACACATCTGAGCGGTTTTAACTGAACGCAACTTGCATTGATGTATCTTAAAAATGTCAGTGTCATTGTTTTGTCTCAAGATGCAAACCAGTAATGTTTTTTTCCCCCAAAAGGCATGTTTATAAAAGCTACTTAAATATCCTAATTGAACTAAGGCCAAATCCTGGCTCAATCTAAACTATGGCCATTAAATATATCTAAATGAATATATTAAAAGCCTCTGAATTGATAATCCATTCACATCCTTGCATGGCATGAGAAAGTGCAGTGATAAACCGTGTGGGTTCAGACTCACTGATGATGGTCTCACAGTCCCAGCGCTCTGCAGACGGCTCCACCACCATCTTATCAATCGCTGCCTCTTCATCGGCTTCGTCGTCTTCATCTACCTCTCTCACAGAGGACAGCTCTGCGGGACCCAGCTGATCCAGTTTCTGACATCTGCACACACACGTTAAATGATTAGAGGAGTGATCTCACACACACACACACACAGATGCTGTGACAGTCTCTCTCAATCTCACACACACACACGCTGTGACAGTCTCTCACACATACACGCATGCTGTGACAGTCTCTCACACACACACACACAGGCACGCTGTGACAGTCTCTCACTCTCACACACACACACACACACCCGCTGTGACAGTCTCTCACAAACACACACACACGCACGCTGTGACAGTCTCTCACACACACACGCACGCTGTGACAGTCTCTCACACACACAGGCACGCTGTGACAGTCTCTCACTCTCACACACACACACGCTGTGACAGTCTCTCACACATACACGCATGCTGTGACAGTCTCACACACACACACACACACACACAGGCACGCTGTGACAGTCTCTCACTCTCACACACACACACACACACACCCGCTGTGACAGTCTCTCACAAACACACACACACGCACGCTGTGACAGTCTCTCTCACACACACACGCACGCTGTGACAGTCTCTCACACACACAGGCACGCTGTGACAGTCTCTCACTCTCTCTCACACACACACACACACACACACGCTGTGACAGTCTCTCACACACACACACACACACACACACACACGCACGCTGTGACAGTCTCTCACTCTCACACACACGCTGTGACAGTCTCTCACACACACGCACGCTGTGACAGTCTCTCACACATACACACACACACAGTGTCAGTCACACACACACACACAGTGTCAGTCACACACACACACACACACACACAGTGTCAGTCACACACACACACACACACACAGTGTCAGTCACACACACATGCACACAGTGACAGTCACACACACAGTGACAGTCACACACACAGTGACAGTCACACACACAGTGACAGTCACACACACAGTGACAGTCACACACACAGTGACAGTCACACACACAGTGACAGTCACACACACAGTGACAGTCACACACACAGTGACAGTCTCACACACAGTGACAGTCTCACACACAGTGACAGTCTCACACACATGCACACAGTGACAGTCACACACACATGCACACAGTGACAGTCACACGCACACAGTGACAGTCACACACACACAGTGACAGTCACACACACACAGTGACAGTCACACACACACAGTGACAGTCACACACACACAGTGACAGTCACACACACACAGTGACAGTCACACACACACAGTGACAGTCACACACACACAGTGACAGTCACACACACACAGTGACAGTCACACACACACAGTGACAGTCACACACACACAGTGACAGTCACACACACACAGTGACAGTCACACACACACAGTGACAGTCACACACACACAGTGACAGTCACACACACACAGTGACAGTCACACACACACAGTGACAGTCACACACACACAGTGACAGTCACACACACACAGTGACAGTCACACACACACAGTGACAGTCACACACACACAGTGACAGTCACACACACACAGTGACAGTCACACACACAGTGAGTCACACACACACAATGACAGTCTCACACACACACAATGACAGTCTCACACACACACAATGACAGTCTCACACACACACAATGACAGTCTCACACACACACAATGACAGTCTCACACACACACAATGACAGTCTCACACACACACAATGACAGTCTCACACACACACAATGACAGTCTCACACACACACAATGACAGTCTCACACACACACAATGACAGTCACACACACACAATGACAGTCTCACACACACACAATGACAGTCTCACACACACACACACACACACACAGTGACAGTCACACACACACACACACACACAATGACAGTCTCTCACACACACACACACACACAGAGACAGTCACACACACACACTCACTCTTTCTCCTTCTGTATGAAGTAGTCTTTGATGATCTCCTCCAGTCGGTTGCTGTCCGGTTCAATGTATCCCTCCAGCTCCGCGTTATCCAGCGCTCCGATCTCGTCATCGTCAAACTGCTCGAAAAACTATTCGACAACACAACACACACACTCAATCACTGTTTTTAGATCATCGCAATCACACTTTATAATACAAGTGCACATTAAAAATAAATCCGGTTTAAGTCATTCAGTGTTTTGTCTTGTACAATTGAGAAAGAAATCTGTGCATCATGTTTTCAAATAGTCTCTTCTGCTCACCATTTACTTGATCAAAAATACAGTAAAAACTGTAATATTGTGAAATATTATTGCAATTTCAGGTACCGGTAACCGTTTTCTATGTGAATATATTGTAAAATTTAATTTATTCCTGTGATCAAAGCTGAATTTTCAACATATTCAGTGTCACATGATCCTTCAGAAATTACGATAAATCAGGTTTATGGTTTCAGTCCTTCAGTTTTTGCTTGTACAACTGAGAAAGAAGAATAATTTTTTGCTTGTTACATGTTGACGTGAACTTTTTGATTTTATTTTTTAAAAAATTACATGATTTAATGCAATATACAAACTAGGAGATAAAAAAATGATACATTTAATAGAAAATAAAAAACATACTATCACATTGGTTGGTGACTTTTTTTTAACTACCCAGCAAAGATTTTTTTTGTTGTTGCTGTGTTGTAATGAGTATATTGACGGAGAAATATGCGCTCGTGTTCCTCATTATCTGCGTGGAAGATCTTCTGACCTTCTCGAAGCGGTCGTCCAGCAGCGTGAGCTGCTCGTTCCTCCTCATGACGGAGGATGTGAGCGAGTACTCTGTAAAACGACTCTTCGTCTCGCAGTCGGCAAACATGAACTCTCTCCGGGCGCCTTCCTCATCCGACAGACCCGCCGAGTTATAATCTTCCTCATCATCTTCCTCATCCGTGTCCTCCCACTCATCATCATCATCACCATCATCACCACTGAGGTCAAAAATAAAGGAAATTGGTGATGCCATCTGATGTGGGCGTGGTTATGCAGATTCAAGCATTCAACTCATTGACTGACTCAAATTCATTTACATACTACCAGCACAAATCCAAACATACTACATCGTAACTACAGAAGAGTCCAGGTTTAAATAGGAAATATATCGAAACTCTGTGGTCATTATTTGAGAGAGATGCTAACGGTCTAATCAGGTTCAATGATCTATGCTAAGCTATGCTAAAAGTGCTACCGCCAGATTCGGAGATCGGCTGAATTGGTTAGAAAACGGTAAAACTGTTTAACTCTAGGGGAGCTGGAAAATGAGCCTATTTGTGAAAAGTGGCGTGTTCCTTTAACGCTTCAGAAAGTTCATAAAGATTTTTATGTTTATTAGTGAATAAATTACTAAAATAAATATAAAGCGATCATGTCTCTTCAGAGAATTTGGACTAAACCGCTCAATTCATATGGATTAGTTTTACGATCTCTTTATGAACTTTTTGAAGCGTTAAAGCGGTAGTTGCGTAGCCTGTCAATGGAGGGACAGAAATCTCTCAGATTTCATCAAAAATATCTTCATTTGTGTTCCGAAGATGAACGAAAGTCTTACGGGTTTTGGAACGACACGAGGTAAATGATGACATTTTTATTTTTGGGTGACTTAACATTTAACATATTTAGTCTAGTTAACAACGATCTGGCTCATTTATTCCCGTTACACATTTTCTGTCATTTGTCAGTTTTACCGCGTGTCACCCGTGATGTCATTGGCCTTGATGATGAAGTCATCTTCCAGCATGTTCTCGGGGTCGTCGAAATCAAAGTCCTCATCCAGCGCAGCAACAATGTCAGGATCCAAATCCAACCGTGGCCCTGTAAAGCAAGATGCGAAACTAGATGCACTGCAAAAAAAAACAATCGCACTAAAACTACAGTTCGTAGTCACATGATCCTTCAGAAATCATTCTAATGTGATGATTTGATGCTCAAGAAACATTATTATGATTATCAATGTTGAAAACAGTTGTGCTGCGTCATATTTGTATGGAAGATGTGATACTTTTATTCAGGATTTTATGTAAAGAAAGTTGAAAAGAACAGCATTTATTTGAAACAGAATCTTTTGTAACATTATAAATGTCTTTACTGCCGCTTTTGATCAATTGAACGAGGTATGATTTTAAATGCAGGTGTTTTCTGCAGCCCGTGAGCAGGACTGATACTGATCTTCCACCGCCTCACCTGAAACAGGAGCCGCTTTGTTTAATAAACCCACTTCCTCTTCGAACTCTGACGCGAACACAGACGAGGGCAGGTTGATGGAAACCGCCTGCACAACATAAAACCAACATAACTTCAGCAGGTCATCAAACACACGAGCGTAACGATGTTTATCATCTGCAAGAGACACAACTGAGCCGCAACAATGTTTGTTGTCAAACACTACTAAATATTTTCAGTACAAATTACCACAGGTAATAAGACCACATTTAACATTTAAAAACTTATTCTTCAAGGAAAATGGACCCTAATCAACGGGTTAGCGCCATATTTAATATTTGACAGGAATGAAAGTCTACAGGTACGTGTATAAATGTTTGTCCTTAAAGGCCGTGTTTACTCCTGGTATTAAGATGTGTTTTGGTCGATCGGATCACATAGACGAGGGAGACACATTCCCGTTCACACCTGGTGTTTTAATCCGTCTCTTCTGCCCACTTTCAAACACTTCTGTCCTGATTTCTTCGAGGAGAGGGTCTATGGGCGGGTAAATGTGTGTGTTTTCAGATCTTTTAATCTAATGGATGAAATAAGCTCACGCTATTTACATATGAACTCGACTGGAGACGACGGAAAAACACAGCTTTAGTTTCTGCTCTGACAGACGCAAGATCAGCCGAACGCTATGAGTGTGTGTGAGAAATCAGGAATGATGAGAAAACATTTTGCTTGGTACGTTTCTCATCTTCAAACCAAACTTGAGTCAAAGTTTAAACCTGTCTGGCTCGAGCTCTTCCCGTAATGTTACGCATTAGACCAGTAGACGGAGAGAAGACGGTCTTTTGTGGCTGTTTGAACACATTCGACCACATGAGTGTTTACACTACGAAAGCAATCCGGGCGAATGTGTTTTCAACTTTCTCTGGAAGTGATGGAAAGTGGAAGAGCTCAAAACCCTGTTTGTATTTAGTGTCGTCTACTTGTGATCCGATCGACCGAAACGCATCTTAATACCAGCTGTATACACAGCCTTATATCACCTCCTTGTGACTAGTAATAACAAGTAATGAACCCTGATTCATATCCATGATGTGAACCATTTATAAAATCTTCGCAATTTCCTGTTTTCACTGGAAATATGTCAACACAAAACATTGAAGGTGCGATACACTTTCTAGAAATGATATAATCAGTGTCATAACATTATCAGACAGCTGCAGGGAGGAGCCGCTGCCGTTCGGCCTTACAGGGACGTGGACGTCCTCTTCCTCCATGCCCTCTTCATCCTCCTCAGGCTTCGGCCGAGCGTCTCTGTGGACCCGAGGGGTGGAGACGAGCTCCACGGGCTGGGGCGCCTCCCTCAGGTGCTGCAGGTAATTGTAGTCGTCATCGAAAAACACTCCAAACTTGCGCTGTTCCTCCCTCCTCTTCTCCACCTCCACCTGCAGGAACAGACGGCCACTTCAGTGACACGCTCCAGCGGACGACATTCGGATGTTGTGACTGTTTAACAGCACAAAACCAGTTTAGTCAGTTTGTTTTACCTTGGCAGTGGGCAGAAGGACATGTTGAGGTGCTTTCTCGTCTGCTGCCAGCGGGTCTTTCTGACTCCTGTGCACCAGGTGGAAGGACACGGCATCCTTCTTATTGATGAAGGCTTTCTTCTTTCTGTGAGGCTGGAGACACAAATCACAACTCAAACACAGCCAACACACAGAACTGGCCTATTCGGTGACTGCAGGATCATTTTAATCACTTTAGGATGAATGTTAGTGAATCTTTAGGGTGTTTGGATCAATAAACACATTCATTATTATTAATATGATAACACAGCTTGCGTAACACAAATAGATTTGTGATCAGAACTGACCTGAACCCATTAACAAGTCTTTTTAAGAGCATAGTCACTGTACTAGGTGTTTAAATCACACCGTTATAAACAATGAAACGGGATTTACAAGTAACTTATACACATGGATTCACTAGCATGGCAGCTAAAAATGTAAATAAGTATAACATTACTCACCATTCTTGCAGGTTAATGTATTATCTGGGCGTTTGTATTTTAGATCTTAATAGCATTAATGTTATCAAAAGTAAACAACGTGAAATCAAATCTTAGAGATTCTTGTGTCAGCTCGAAACACATGGACAACAGCGGCCATTTCTGAGACGCGACCATCTCGACGGAGTGAAGGGGAGCAGCACAGTCCATGCGATCATTTTGCCTTAAAGAACAATAAGGTAATATTCATATCTAAAGCTAATTTTGATATATATGGATTGTAATCAAATACTGAAGCGAACGGATAAATGACAAGAAACACAGACGCAATCAGTGTAGTTCAGAAACACCCCTGATTCACTTTTGGTTTAGTCTAGATGGGGGACGTCACGTGAGGATGATGACGCTCGACGCTGCCCTGTGCAAACTCTGCATTTCGTAGAAAATAAATACAAACTTGTATGTCTAATTACATCGACTTTTTACATTTTTATTTAGTAATTTACCAAATAGTTTTCTTATTATATGAATGAATATGCCCATTGTTGCTTTGTCAAATATATATTTTATATAAAAATATATATATTGAACTTCTAACTTTTTATAACTTTACTTATTCAAAGAAGAAACAGGATTATTTTTCTGACTCCACTGGCAGATATTTGTTCTTGTTTTAAACTGTGTGTGTGTGTGTGTGTGTGTGTGTGTGTGTGTGTGTGTGTGTGTGTGTGTGTGTGTGTGTGTGTGTGTGTGTGTGTGTGTGTGTGTGTGTGTGTGTGTGTGTGTAGTTCATCATCGTTCTGCCTGTTTGTTTCATCACTATTAAACCGTCGAACATTAAACGTGCAACAAATACTATCATGACATTTTTTACTTTTATAAAAATATGTGACGTTTCACCTTTAAAAAGATACCAAACTTAAGTCTGTGCTCCGAAGTAGTCAACTATTTAAGTTGTAAAAGTTAGTTTCATGTCTATGCTCAAAAAGTGGGATTGAGAGTTAAAGGGATAGTTCACTTTAAAATCAAAATTCTATCATCATTTACTCACCCTCAAGTTGTTTCAAACCTGTATTAATTTATTTCTTCTGCTGAACACAAAGAAAGATATTTTGAAGAATGTCAGTAACCAAACAGTAGTCTGTACCCATTGACTTCCATAGTATTTTTTTTTCCTACTATGGAAGTCAATGGGTACAGACTACTGTTTGGTTACTGACATTCTTCAAAATATCTTTCTTTGTGTTCAGCAGAAGAAATAAATTAATACAGGTTTGAAACAACTTGAGGGTGAGTAAATGATGACAGAATTTAAATTTTAAAGTGAACTATCCCTTTAACAGGTTAAACAGTTGTGCGTTGACTAAATTTGACAAATAAAAAGTTGCTGAACTCAGCAAGACACTGGCACTGGCACTTGAGGAGCTCTGATATACAACAAAGAAATGTTGTTATTTTGTGTTTGTAAAGTTGCTTTTGAAAAGCTGCCTATACGAGTCAGATTGACCCATGAACCTCAAAAACTTATAAAAATGTACGTATGCACGTTTCACACCAGCCTGTTGAAATTTTGCATGCATGTTCATGACCCTAAATGGGAAAAAGTCGCAACATTTCAAGAAAAACAACAGCATTTCAGATATCTTTATATCTATCTATATAAAAATAGTTAATTTTTACCATCTGTTGCTGACAAAATATTTTTTCCGTATTGAAATAATCTGGAAAAAGCTAATTTTTAGTTGCATAAGGTAGTGAAAAACTAAGTAACAAAATACAACCAAGAAATTATATCATTTTGGCTCTATACGGTTGCCTTAAAATATTAAATACTTGGGTCAAAAATGACCCATGAACATCATATATGTAATAGATATTATGTGTCCGTCAAAACACATCATACATTCAAACTTTGTATGCATGTTCCTGACCGTAATTAAGAAAAAGTCACAAAATGTCAAGAAAAAAAACCCAAATGGGTCAAATTGACCCGCAACATAACACAAGGGTTAACCATGAATGCATTTAATTGAATTAGATTTTTTCATGGTGATGATTCGATGAATTGATTGACATCTCGTCAATAACAAAAGCCACAGTCATTTTTTATTGAAGTTTTTATTCTTTTATAGCCCTGATTTTGTTCGTTATGCATGCACCTTTCGAGATGAAAACTTGGCGGTTTAGCAGCTCTGTGAAGAATACAACATCTTGCAATTATCACAACTTCTTGCAAAACCCATAAAGAGTTAATATGCCTCAAATCGCAGAAAAATAACAGTAGACACGTGCCAAGAAGAAGAACACAACATTATAGACTTAGTTCACAAAATAATCAAGAGTAAAACTTTCACATGAATATATGAGTCAGTAGCAATGAGAAAGACTGTGTGTGTGTGTGTGTGTGTGTGTGTGTGTGTGTGTGTGTGTGTGTGTGTGTGTGTGTGTGTGTGTGTGTGTGTGTGTGTGTGTGTGTGTGTGTGTGTGTGTGTGTGTGTGTGTGTGTGTGTGTGGAATAACAGTGACTCCATCCATCACATGGTTCCTGCTGAATCCTCAGATATTCATGGACAACATCAGAAACTGTGAATAAATTTGTTGATAATTATATGTTAGAAATATAGAAATTGTCAACGGCACAACTGACACATATTTTTATTAGATTGAGAGCAGCTTAAAATTCATCACACGTTAAAAGTTAAAAGCATTAAAAGCCATTAAATGAGGAAACTACAAAATAAGACGTAGTTTTGTGAGTTTACATGCTTTACATTCTTATATTCTAGTCAATGTATAGAAACTATGGCAAAATGAATAAATAAATGCTGTTTTGCATTTTTTACATTTATTAGTAAATACAAAATGGTGTGTTACCTGTTGCATGTTCAGGCTGATCTCTCCTGTCTTTTTGCTATCAAAGGCCTGGAAAACTCCTGTAACAAATGCCAAAATCTGTGTTTAAGTGCTCAGGTTTTATCCACACAATTCACATGTTATTGAGGTCGAGGATACTAAATATTATTAATAAATCACACAGGCACAGAACAAATGCTTGCTTAGACAAAGCATTACAGTGAAACATCAGCAATGAAACGTCCAGTAATACTGAGTCTAAGACTTCAGGTTAATGCACCGCCGTCACTTACGGAACATGTTCTCCAGACGCACGATGCACGTCAGGTAATCATCAAAATCAATCTCATAATTCTCGTCTGCGAACCGCAGACCCAGCAACTGCAAAATCTTGTTGTTCAACTGCATCCCTGAATGAAGAAAACACAAACAAGGTCTACATCAGGGCTTTTCAAAGCGGGGTCTGGGGCCCAGAAGGGAGTGCTAGGGGTCTTTGGTCATGTTTAGAGAGAAAAATACTGGGTAAAATGTATTTGCCGTTTATATAGACATAAACAAATAATTATAATACTTTTTTTTATGAATACAAATTAATAGAGAAATACAAATTAGATTAACATAAGAAAATAAATCAATAAATGTGCAAATAAATAATGCATCTAACAATACAGTGCTATAAGGAGTACAAATTTATAATATTCCAAATAATATTTAGACATATGTATAATATTAATTTTCATAGCAGGGTCTGTATATGTATATATGTATGTGTGTGTGTGTGTGTGTGTCTAAATATTATAATATAAAATATTATTTGGAAAACAGTTAAATAATGTCTCTCTCTGTGTGTGTGTGTGTGTGTGTCTCTAAATATTATTTGGAAAATAGTTAAATATTGACTTTTTGCATAATTACATTATAGCACTTTACTGTTAGGATGTATTATTTATTTGCATAATTTGCTCATTTATTTACTTATTTTCTTATGTTAATCAAATATTTTTTTATTTCTAAAAATATATATATATATATTATTGTTTAAAAAAAAAAAATATATATATATATATATATATATATATATATATATATATATACACATAATGTATTCATTTGAATTAACCTATTTTGGGGGTCTGTTGCATCTAAAATATCTAAATCATACCAGTAATTACTCTAGTACTGTTTACTAATTATTTCTAAATAGATATAACTCTAAATAACTCTATTTCGATTGCACAGTTATAGTTGATCTTCATCAGGTGTGTTTACCTGCAGCGTTCAGAGCGCTGCGGAGCTCGTAGGAAGACATGCGTCCGGAACGATCCGTGTCATACGACAGGAACAGCATCTACAACAGCACAAGACACAACTTTCTCTGGTGAAACTTCATTCTGAGAAATATGCTAACTCGTGACAAACCGACGAGTGAGTGCATGATTCGGTGACTCACGATCCATTTCTTCAGCTTATCCCAGAAGACTTTGAACTCCTCGAATTCCAGCATTCCCGTGCCATCCACCTGTACTTGGTTCAGGAAAACTGAGCCACAAAATTATAGGCCTATACACCTCAAAGTATTATAGTCATAATCCCCACCTACCAAACTTGACAACAGTTTATTATATTTCACAAGTTTACATGTTAGTTTCTGTAATTAAGCTTGTTAAGTTAGTTAAGTTTTATTTTTAGACTAATAATAACACATGGACAGCCCTCGAGAGGATACATCCATCAGGTTTATGATGCTGTGGCAAGTGTTGAGGGTCAGGCCATCAAACTTCACCTCTTTTCCTGCAGAGAGACAGATATGACATGTTAGCATTCATGTTTATCACTGAATACAGAAATTTTTCTTGGATTAAAAAGCTTGAATATGATGACAGACTCACTTCTGCTCAGAACATTGTCCAGCACGTGCTGCAGTTCTCTGGCGCTGATGGCTTTATCCTACACACACACACATTGGGAAGAGTGTAAAACACACTGTAACCAGACGAGGGCGCGCGCTCATAAGTAATATCTAATGCCAACACTGTATAGCCACAAAACTCTGCATAAGCCAGGGATTCACAAATTTGTTTGTCAGCCGAAAACCATTGACCTAAAATATATACTTAAAGTACCCTCTAAGATTTTAAATTAATATTACAAAAATCAAATGTAACAACATGTTCGTGGTTAGCCTAATGGTCACATGACATAGGCTACAGGTAAACAAATAAAATATTTGATCTTTTTATTATTATTATTCTTTAGGTTTAGATTATTTTTTTATGTTTAAAATTAATTTGTTGATTTAATTTAAAATTAATTAATTAATAATTCGTGTTTCATCATCTCACGAACACCCTGCATTTCTCTTTGGGAAACGCTGGAGACAGTTGACTGGATTTTTCGATGGACGCTTCGATGTAAGCCTTAAGGTAATTAATTTACGACTTTTTATTCTCACAATCACAATTGCGAGAGTATTTCGGATTATCTAAATTTCCATGAAACTATTCATGGTTATATCTCGATATAATTACTTTTTTCTCAGAATTGTGAGGTAATAGTCCTAAAGGGACATGGTAGGCCTAGTGGGAAAATAAATTCAGATGGGAGGAAAGATAATAAGTCAATGCTTTTGAACTTACAAGTGAACTTGTAGTGTACACAAATGTTTTGTGTTCTCCGAGAAACTTTGCGTTTGCTCGCAAAACGTTTGTGTTCCCCAAAAAACTTTCCCTCGAGAAACTCCGTAATACGTAAAATCACAATTCACTTTTTTTATTTGTTTATTATTAATATTATTCTGTAGCGAAAGAAAACAAGCTTTGTAATTTTTCCGTGTCTTACCGATCCAGCGATCTGTTCAAAAAGTCTCCTCAGGCCCTTCTCCTCATCCGTCTCTTCCTCTGGTGGGTTTGGCTTCGGTGGCTTCACAAAAAAAACAGACAGAAACATACACTTTTAACATACAACATCAGTACTTGTCGAACTATTTACACCTAAACTGTATTTATTATAATATAATTATATATATTTGAGTCTTTCCCAGTGCACAAACACACAAAAATAAACCATGACAGGCATGAATCAAATATTATTATTTTTTTGACTCACTTCTGGCAAATCTGCTTGAATTGTGTTTCCCATCTCACTGCAAACACAAAACATATTACATTATTACATTACATTACATTATAGTAAGATGGTCGACAGTGAAATAGTTCCTCAAAGCAAATATAATAATCTTACTAACAATAATGATAAATGTTTTTTTGTGTGCCTAAGATACGATTCAGTTTCTTACAGGAAATGTTATTTTATTTTAGGAAAACATGTTTCCAAAATGCACTAAAGCAAAAACCCATATTCTTAAATGAATAGCTCACAGGCTTTGTACAGACGCTGTAAAATTAAAGGACACCCTACACCCTTGCCCCATTTGGTATACGCGGTTCTATGAATATGCAAATGAGCCCCGCCTCAACTCACTCACAGCAGCTCAGAGATAAGATCTGAAGAGTAGGTTGGATAGACTTACACAGCTCCAGCTTTCTTCTCAGAGAAGATCCGGATTAGGAAGTCGGCCTCCTTGTGCGGCTGGAAGGTGGTGGGAACGACCAGGTAATTCCCTGGCGGGAGTCGGAAGCGCTCGGACACCTCCCTCATGTTGACGTAACTACGACTCCGCGCTTTAGAGCCATTGTAGCGGAAAAAGTCCTTCCCCTGGTGGTCTTGATCATCAGGAGCCTGTGGGTACAGTAAGTGAGCCGATGAGCTAGAAGCACTACAAGAAGTTCTCCAAACTCACATAATCTCACAGAAGGATGAGCTCAACTGTCTTTATGAAGTGAGTTTGGAGTAAAAGCATGTTATTAAATGTTGTCTTTTGTTGGACGAGAGGTTCATAAATGCTTCTCATGTTTGGAAAGATGTTTGACGCGTGTTGCTTTTTCAAATGCACGTTATAAGCGACTCAAACTCACAGTGCTTTCAGAGTGAGCAGCGTTTACTGAGCCGTGCGTCACTGACACGCTGCACATAAAAAATAATTACAGCCTTTGCGATTTCAAAATCACGATAAGCCATCTCGATTTAATTGTGATTACATGTAAATTGCGATTAATCGTGCAGCCCTAACCTATAGCATTTTATCTCTTTTACCTCGTAAATGGCAAAGCCGACGGTTTCCATGTCAAGCCCTTCCTTCCTGAGCCGACGGCGGTTCTTCTGCAACAGGGCCACGATGACGCTACACATCTTATCGCCATCATCGGGATCTTTCAGACGAAGCTTAAACTGCGGGTTTGTCCAGAATGTGTCTGAGAAGATCAAGAGGAATGCAAATGTAGGTCTATGTAACAATAAATAATGAAATTACTGTAGCCGTCCTCGTGTATAAATGGTAGCATTGATTAAACATGCATACTTTTATGATTAAATTGACGCTAATTTGACAACATGATACTGACCGATGAAGTTCCTGCAGCCGCCAGCTGTGGAGCCCCTGATCCAGTTCCCCTCGAACAGGTTCACCTCCCACTTCTTCGTAATGTCATCCGAGAGAGCGTCTGCAGTCAGGTTACAGATCTCGATCTTATCGTAGTTGGATTTGAAGTCTCCAAACTCCATCCTGCAACACAACAAGTCATACAAGTTAGTACCGCAGGTCTGATATTGGACGCTTTGGTCAGCAGAAGCTTCTCAGAGCCTTTTTTAGTGAAGCTGTTTAAGAGGAACCAGCCTGATGTGAACTGGACCGATGGGTCGTACTCGTACGTACCAGAACTCTCCGTCATCCAGGGAATTGTGCAGCAATCGATTCTTCTCTGAACTGTCAATGACGCTCCATTCCCTAGCGCTGAAAATACAAGATTTGGAGCATTTACTGTACAGTGACATCCCAAGTACAAATGCAATGTATTTATTTATTAATGATTCATTATAAATGTATTTAAGAAGAATTTAAATGCATATTAAATATATGTATCAGCAAACAACTAAGCTGCCAATAATACTAAACAACTGATAAATATTAGAGGTGCACCATATATCAACAGCCAATATATTATTTATTTAAATTAAATTATTATTTATACTGCTAATATTTAACTTTAACAAAATTTCTTTGAAAGCAAATATCTCCCTTTGCTTTGAACTTTGAGCGTTGTAACTTTGCAGATGTTGTTTCTGCTCAAACAGCAACATTACACACTAACTAAAGTTAGAGAAGTGAAATCATAATCAACCACCCCTTTAAACTCTCAGCAATGGTGTCGACTTATGAATTTGCACATGGTTTGTCTTAGTTCTTCCTGTTTAAAAGCAAAGTTGAACCAACGTCACGAAAAGTAAGGTATGCGTAAATTTAAGAGTGGTGATTGGCTGGAGAGTACGCTTTTACCTCATCAGTTTCTCCATAATATTAATTTAATGCAATCACTGCGCTGTACTATGAATGAGATCGCATTAAAGCGGAGAATTGAAATGTGACGAGACCGGTTCAGTGCTGTTTTTATCACTGCCTGTTCAGCTTTGCGTTCTGAGACCCGTGTCGTAAGTGTTTGTTCCTCTGTACAGTCATACAAAAGTGCTCTGTTGAATAATAAGATGACTGCATTCTGCTCCATCTTTTTTTGCATCAAATAACTCATCCTGTGCCTTTTTTACATGGCATTCTTGACCTTTGCAGCGATATATGACACAAGACTGTCTACTCACGAAGATGTTTTTTGTAAATTATTTTATTATTGATAAAATGTATGATTATTTATGATAATATTATTTTATAAAAGGACTATGTCATCATGGTTGCTTACTTGTCACTCCAGGGCCCGTTCCACTCCACCTGACCCCAGGGGTTACGGACACGAATCAGCTGGACCTTCGCTCCTCTGTAGTTGACCTGAAGAAACGACACAAAAGAGAGAGAGGAAAACAGTGAATCGGAGGACAAAAAAAGAAGAAAACAAATGCTGGGCAACGATTAATCGCTTCCAAAATAAAAGTTTGTGGATCTATTTAAGAATTATTTTATATATATATAAAAAAGTTCTTAAATATATACATGCATATGTGTGTATTTATATATACAAACTAATTATACACAGTACACACACATATATGATGTAAACACAAACTTTTATTTTGGATGCGATTAATCGTTGCCCAGCGCTTACATCTCGTTTGAATGAGTGTTTCTGTGTTTACCTCATCCACTCCAGTGATGGAGTAAGCGTGTCCTTTAACCAGACCTGTAGTGGTTTGGGCTTCAGATTCAGCAGAACTTGTGATCTAGCGACATGAAAACACAAACATCTGGAAATCAGGAACGGAAGATTGAGTTATTGATCTCACTTTGAATCCAGCAAAGCTTGGCTTACATCGATGGAGCATCCGAGCATGGACCCTCTCTCCACTGCTTTCTTGAGGACGATGAAGAGGTTGTCCGGGGCGCTCTTCGTCTCGTACATCTCGCCCACGCCACCGGTGAAGTCCTCCATCGCCTCCATGGTGCTTCCTCCTTTCAGGGATTCATAGCTGCCGTTCAGTCTGAGAGAGACACCCAGGAATGAGTTTGGGATTTCAAAACTAAGATTTGACCTTTTGTTTTGTGAACTAAAGTGCATACTTGGCATAGGCCTTCTCCAGAAGCGCACTCCAGAACTCAGTTTGGTCGGCGGAGTGGAGGAACATCAGGTTGTTCCTCACACACGGGAGTCTGTCATCCACCACCACATCCATCCATTTATTATGCTGCCAGAACTGTGAACAAGGAGAGTTTGATTAGGGTTCAAGGTCATTGTCAGTGTTGCCAGATTGGAAATGTACAAGTATCGTACCAGAAGCTTATCGATAAATTATCGTATTTGGAAGAAAATCATCGTACAGAATACAGCGATTTATCTAGACCAACATCTTTTTGACACGATCTGCAAATTACTTTATTGCTAAACTATCACCCTCAGCTTGGAAACAACTGACCTAAGCGCCGCGGCAGGTACGTTAACTTTTTTTTTTCTTGCAAAACATACAGAGATGACAGGTTTATGATATACAACTAAATACAAAAGGAACTTTAGAGTCACTCCACGATGATTGGCCGAGAAGAAATAAATGAGATGGAAGACATCACGATCATGACAGTAGACGTAGAATCCACAGCTAGTCAATGAGTATAGAAGCGCTATGATTATAACGACCATCATTTGAAGTGTCACAAAATTCTGAAATTATTGTACATTATTCATCGTACAGAGGTCAAAATTATCATTCAAATACGATAACTATCATACGTCTGGCCATTGTGAACCTGTAGACCGTCAGCGAGTAGGGGTGTAACGATACCCTCATGTCACGATTCGATACGCATCACGATACTGAACTCACGATATGATATTATTGCGATACTCCAAGACAAATGATAAAAGGTCATTAAAATGCTAAATTTGGTGATACATTGTGGGTTTAATTGAATAGGCTTGGACTCGGTGCTGGAAACCCAATGCACAGGACAATAGATACACCAGAATAAAATGATATATGATTCTGAAGCTGAAAACACTGAATTATTTTAGATGAATATGCTTATACGATATATTGTTACTCCCCTATCAGCGAGTGAGACTCACCTGGAAATGGAAGATACCGGCATATCCGCGGTCAAAGCCCTGGTCATGTGGGACGACCCTCTTCAGCGTGTCCTCGTGGAGGGTCAGGGAGGCGATCGCTGCCAACAGCCAGCAGTCTCCTGTACGGTCATATATGGAGGATAACATTTAATGCATGGACATTCTTTGGTCATTGAAGGCGTTTTGAAGAAACAACAAGAAAACATACCCAGCTGCCCCTGACAGATGTCTGTCCTGGTGGCTCCTCCTGCGATGAATTGTGGGGTTTTGCAGATTTCCTGAATTTGAACAGATCAGAGAAAAATATCAGTCAATTGATCAAATCTAATAATACCCATCTATCTATCTATCTATCTATCTATCTATCTATCTATCTATCTATCTATCTATCTATCTATCTATCTATCTATCTATCTATCTATCTATCTATCCATTCATCCAGCTATCCGTCTGTCTATCTATCTATCTATCTATTCATCCAGCTATCCGTCTGTCTATCTACCCGTCCATTCATCCATCCATCCATCTTTCTGTCTATCTACCCGTCCGTCCATCCATCCATCCATTTTTCTATCTACCATTCATCCATCCGTCTGTCTATCTATCTACCCATCCATCCATCTATCTATCTACCCATCCATCCGTCTGTCTATCTATCTACCCATCCGTCTGTCTATCTATCTACCCATCCGTCTGTCTATCTATCTACCCATCCATCTGTCTATCTATCTACCCATCCGTCTCTCTGTCTATCTATCTACCCATCCATCTGTCTATCTATCTACCCATCCGTCTGTCTATCTATCTACCCATCCATCTGTCTATCTATCTACCCATCCGTCTGTCTATCTATCTACCCATCCGTCTATCTATCTATCTACCCATCCATCTGTCTATCTATCTACCCATCCGTCTGTCTATCTATCTACCCATCCGTCTATCTATCTACCCATCCGTCTATCTATCTATCTACCCATCCGTCTGTCTATCTATCTACCCATCCGTCTGTCTATCTATCTACCCATCCGTCTATCTATCTATCTACCCATCCATCTGTCTATCTATCTACCCATCCGTCTGTCTATCTATCTACCCATCCGTCTATCTATCTATCTACCCATCCATCTGTCTATCTATCTACCCATCCGTCTGTCTATCTATCTACCCATCCGTCTGTCTTTCTATCTACCCATCCATCTATCTACCCATCCATCTGTCTATCTATCTACCCATCCATCTGTCTATCTATCTACCCATCCATCCATCTGTCTATCTATCTACCAATCCGTCTGTCTATCTACCCATCTGTCTATCTATCTATCCATCCATCTGTCTATCTATCTACCCATCCGTCTGTCTATCTATCTACCCATCCATCTGTCTATCTATCTACCAATCCGTCTGTCTATCTACCCATCTGTCTATCTATCTACCCATCCGTCTGTCTATCTATCTACCCATCCGTCTGTCTTTCTACCTACCCATCCATCTATCTATTTACCCATCCGTCTGTCTATCTATCTACCCATCCATCTGTCTATCTATCTACCCATCCATCTGTCTATCTATCTACCCATTCGTCTGTCTGTCTATCTATCTACCCATCCATCTGTCTATCTATCTACCCATCCGTCTGTCTTTCTATCTACCCATCCATCTATCTATCTATCTATCTATCTATCTATCTATCTATCTACCCATCCGTCTATCTATCTATCTACCCATCCGTCTGTCTATCTACCCATCCATCTGTCTGTCTATCTACCCATCCATCCGTCTGTCTATCTATCTATCTACCCATCCATCCATTCGTCTATCTAGCCATCCGTCCATCTGTCTGTCTATCTATCTACCCATATATCCGTCTATCTACCCATCCATCCGTCTGTCTATCTATCTATCCATCCGTTTATCTATCTACCCATCCATCCATCCGTCTGTCTATCTATCTAACTACCCATCCATCCATCATCCGTCTATCTATCTACCCATCCATCCATCCAAACATTTTGTGAAGTATTTTTAAAAAAAGAAAAAGGTTAGTGCAGGTTGTTTATACAACAGTGAACATTGCTCCCATTCATTCTGGCCGTTGTTAAACTTTAAGCTAATTTTTAACAGACATTTCCAGAAGTTACAACACATCACATGACCAGCAGTTACTAATGAATCGTTCGATTGAAGACTGAGTGAGATGTGTGAACGCCCATGATGCCTGTGTGAGGTGTGTTCACAATCACATAACTCAAGCCCACACTCTTCACTCGGTGCATGTCTAAGGTCGCTCTACAGGAACACCCTGGAATGAAATGCAGTTGTAGTTTCATTCATTCAAGTCTCTCAAGTGTGAGCGGTGTGAATCATCTTATATCAAATGTGAAGTGACATGTAGACAAGAATGATGTCCCAAACTCAGAATCTGTGCTCTGCATTTCACCCATCATTTGTCATAACCACTGATTAAACTCAATAAACCCAACTTAATAAAACCAGGATCCACTTTATATTCCAACAATCAACACCAAATAAACAATGTGCGTTCCATGCATGCTTACATTCCACCTGCATTCCTGACCCGTTTCATGGCATCCGTCTCCAGTGGTACTTCATGAATGCATTTAATGCACAAATATTACTTTTTGTTGTGTTACGCTCAAAGGAAAGTGAAATGTCAGGAAATATATAGCACTGGTGTGTTCATAATATTGACAGCCTGGGCTGTGTTTCCCAAAAGCATCATGAGCCAAGTCGCACTCTTAAAAATAAAGCTTCCAAAAGGCGGTTTTCACAAAATAACCATTTTGGGTTAATCTAAGAACATTTTAGTGAACAGTTATTAAAAGAACCATATTTTCTTAGTTTAAAGAACATTTGAAAATTCTAAAGAATCTTTTGTGCAATGGAAAGGTTCCATAGATGTCAAAGATTCTGTATGGAACCATCGATGCCAATAAAGAACCTTTGTTTTTAGAGTGATTTTTGGCAATTGTTCTACAACAAACTTTTGTTATGTTTTGGGAAACGCAGCTCTGGTTGATTCGAGGCCTGGAATTATTTTGCAAACTTGCATGACAGGTTTTAAAATGTTCATACTCACATTCTGAACAGACTTTTGTCCACTGTAGTGGACATTAAATTTTAGTGAATTTCTCTGACACCATACACATCCGTTTTAGAGATGCCAAATGTTTGGAGGGATCACCAGGACAACTCCATCTTGGTCTTTAAAAATGGCCGACATTAATTTAGTAATCAAATTTAGCACTCTTATGGAAATAGGATAATATTTTGTAATTATCATTTAAATCTGACAAATTTTCTAAGTATTTGTCATAAATCAACATCTCAGGGAAATGTTATGGGGTTTCCAAGCAAAATATGACTTTGTTACGGTATAGACACCAGGACTTAAATCATGTTTATCGGGCATTTGGTGAGACAACAAGTGAATGGGGAAATAAATTCCTATGAAATATTAGATATTATTATGAAAATGTTGCCAATTATTACTCCCATTATTACACATCCTTTCAGTACATGTTGCCACAAGAACACATTAACATGCAAATTTGGAATGGCATTTATGGCAATTTTACCCACATATTGCATGAAGTAAACAATTAAGTGCATTATATCTTTCATAACATAGCTGAGAAGAATCATACACAACGTTTGGTTTAAAAAACTTAAAAATTGATTGGAGAATAAACAAAAAAAACATTGTTTTTGCCTATACACGTAATTTCTTGTCACTTTATTTTTAAACAACTGAGTCCTGGTGTCCACTACAGAGGACACATAATATAATATAATTTTCTGGATGACATGGAGGATAATATGAAAGTAAAAACCCATTTAGGGTCATTTCTTCATTGGGACATGTTGCTCCATCTGGTTTGTAATGTGATTGGAGTCTCATTTTGTGTGTGTGAACAATTCTTGTTCGATATTGAAGTCAAAAGCGCATCAAATATCCCAGACTACCCCATTTCATCATACGCGAGATGCATCAACTCAAATCTCTGCAGGGAGGAGTGTCATGAAGTGCTCACTTACCACCGGCCTCTTCCATTCAAAGTTAACCGGGACCCTCTGGCTGAAGAAGAGCGATTCTTCCACGGCAGGGAAATCGGGATCCTCAAACAACTTCCCCTTCTGCAAACACTCCAGCCGGAGCTGTTCAAACGTCTTCCCGTCCGCCTGCGTGCTCTCCACTAGCGTCGCCTGCCCAGACTGGCCACTCGACTGATTCACAACGTACGGCATCTTCAAATCAGCTCCTAAACCACAGACAGGACACTAGCTCTACTGGAGCTGGAAGTGTGTGTGTGTGTGTGTGTGTGAGAGATATTCAGCCACACCGGCCGGTGGACAGGCTTGTCAGGTTGGCGTCACACCCATCCAGAGCAGAAACTGGTTATGGTGAAAGCAGCCACGCCTGACTGTGAGCAGGCGGATCCAGGACTTCACGATGGGGTTATTACTGTACTAGAATGGTAATAAGCATCAAAAAATGAGATCGGGACAGCCAAGAAATGTTACAAAAATATATTTACAAGTATCAGAATGATGCAAAATCATTTCTCTTCAAGGGAGCAATACAAATAGATACAAAAGTCTTTTTTTCTTCTTCTTCGTCTTCACAGTTCCAGACAAACATCCCATGATTGTGTTGTTGACCACCGGGGACACAAAAAGATAGTGCTGGAGACGGAGGACCTTGACTTCATACAAAACCAAACGCATAATTGCGAAATCAGATTCAGTGAAATGCATCATTCATCCACGAGTTACTCTGTTCAACAGGCAACGGCAGACAAAACCGGCGTGGAAATTAATCGTTTTCAAAACTAATCTCAAGTTGCCTTTAATGAGAAAACTTGGTAAACTCAATCTGGGTAGATGGCATGTTAAATTGATGTGAAACAGAACAAGGATGTAGGCGTTATATTAATTGAGAAGAATGAATCCTGTTCGTCTGGCTTCATGGTGAAGATCCAGAAAAACAGTGTTGCATGTTCTTCCAGAATTACCTTTATAAACACGGGCCATCAACAAAACAGCGATGTCACAACGGAGATTAGCAGAGCTGGAAATAATGACCTAGCTTATCTAATATTTACATCTATATGAAAACAGCAGGACGCTGACCTCTGTCCTCGAGAGGCATCAACATCAGACATCAGAACCTAAAATAAAGGAAAACACTCTGGCTTTACAAAACACACAAGGGTGAATCTCACTAAACCTGTCCGGGACATATCTCACAAGAAAAAGAAAATATATTTTGTGCAAAAAAAAACAAGTACCATTAAGATTGTGACTATTCAAACACGTTTGCCAACCAAAATTCTCATTGTAATATTATTAATAATAATAATAATTAATATTTACACATCAAGGTAGTATTTGTTGTGTTTTAACAAAGATTTGAAAAATACAGTGAATTGTTATGAACTTATAAATAATAGCTGAATTTGTCAGTAAAATTCATTCACAATTATTGTATTATATATACACAGGAGAACCTAGAAAAATCAGAATATGGTGCAAAAGTTCATTTATTTCAGTAATTCAACTTAAAAGGTGAAACTAATATATTATATAGACTCATTACATGCAAAGTGAGATATTTCAAGCCTTTATTTGTTATAATTTTGATGATTATGGCTTACAGATTATGAAAACCCCAAATTTTAAAAGTTTTAATAGCTGTAAGCCATAATCATCAAAATTATATCAAATAAAGGGTTGAAATATCTCACTTTGCATGTAATGAGTCTATATAATATATTAGTTTCACATTTAAGTTGAATTACTGAAATAAATTCACTTTTGCACGATATTGAAATTTTTCCAGTATCACCTGTATAAAAGTAACGAGGGCTATGAGCTCGATTATTTACGTAAATGGTGCTAAAAGGTGTCATTTTACTTGCACAAAACATAATTGATGTGATTTTGGGGTGAAATATGCTCTGGTCATGTTTTGCTGAGATTGGCGCTTCCTCATTGCTCCTGTTTCTCCAGCGCAGTGCCCGTCACCAGCAGCAGGTTGCATGCCATGAACTGCACGTTGAGGATATTGCTAGTGCTCCCGGTGTACTGTCCAATCAGCTCGTTGCTGGAGCCGTCGGTGGGGGCGGAGCCGTGCGCGTTACGTATGTCCCACACGCGCACAGAGTTGTCCATGGAGGCGGAGGCCACCAAACTGCTGTCCTGACTGAAGGACAGGCTGGTGATGCTGTCGGTGTGACCGCGCAGGTCTTTAAACAGGCTCCCGGACGCCAGGTCCCACAGCTTCAGTCTCTGGTCCTCTCCGGCCGACGCCAGGTACTTCCCGTTGGGGGAGAACGCTAGCGAGAGCACGGGGCCGCGGTGCCCGGTGAACAGCCTCACTGACGCCCCCTGCTGGGTGCTCCACAGGCGCACGGTTTTATCCGTCGAACCCGTCGCCACGTAATTGGAGTTGGGGTGGAATTTGACGCAGTCGACGTCAGAGAGGTGTCCGGCGTACAGGCGGAGCGGGTACGTGCGCGCGAAGCTCCAGAGGCGCGCGGTGCGGTCATGGGACGCCGTGGAGAAGTACAGGCTGCAGGGACTGACGTCCACGTCCCACACGGGGTACGCGTGGCCGCGGTACAGGACGGTGTTGGTGAAGCTGGTCAGATCCCAGAAGCGCACGGTGGAGTCCTCCGAGCAGGACAGCAGGCCGGAGCCGTCCGTCAGGAACGCCGTGCGATACACCGGGCCGCTGTGAGCGCGCAGGGTCTTTATCTCGCTGCCCGAGGCGTCCTCGTCATCTGCCTGATTGGAAACAAAAACACATGTTAGATGTTAGATTAGATGTGCAAATCATCAAAAGAATAAAAAGCATCTCATAATTGAGCTTTATGCTCCTAGTCCTTTCAGGATTCATTAGATGTGCACATGATGCTATGAATGAACACCATCAGCTAGCCAAAACAAGATGATTGACAGCTGTCACTCACCTCCTCCTCCAGCACATCACATGCGAGTCTTATCCTGGACACATCGGCCCAGTGAGGCCCGGCCTTCAGCTTCCTGGCCCGCAGACTCCACAGCTTGACGGCAGAGTTATCGAAGCCCGCCGCTAGCAGACGGCTGTCCGCCGACACCTCGGCCGTGTTGAGCAGCTGATCCGTGTGCTGGAACGCGTAGAAGCACACGGTGGTGAGCGAAGGCGGGCCTTCCCGCACGCGCTTTATGCAGTCCTGCAGCGTTTCCAGCGCCGCCTCGTTCTGCGGTAACCCCGCCGTGACCTCCACGCGCTCCGCCCCCTCAGACCCATCCAGGGCGGCCCATGTCGTGGAGGAAGAGGGAGTGGAGGTGGTGTTTCCCGCTCCGATCCCTGCGCCGTACAGCTGGTAGTCAGTTCGGCGCGATGCTGTCACCTCCACCTGAGAAAACACAGGTATGAGCCAAATACTGAACAGTCATACCAAAAGTTATTCAGACACCAGATATAATTTTTACTAGTGGGTGCAGGACACTATAGTTCATGTATGTACGTGAGGATAGCAAAATAAAGTAAACTGACATATTATACTCAAAAATTTATACCATTTAGACCATGTTTTGCTTAATGTTTTTTTCTTTAATTGCTAATGCAACCTTTTTACACACAGACTGAACAGAATTATAAGCATTGCTTGGGCTAAATTGGTATTATCTTAAATTTAACAGCTGACAGATATTCAACATAATTCATGTCATGTGTGAGACAGTCTAACAGAAGGATGGATGGATATCAACTGATTTGATCACTTTTTCATATTTTATTACCATTTTCTAAACTATAGCGAATAAACTTGAGGTAATGTTAAAGGTGTCTGAGTAAATCTTGGTTTGCCTGTAGGTCAGGCTTTCTTTGAGCACTTCCTGCCAGGCAGTGTTTAGTGTGCTGCTCATACCTTCACGTGCGTGCTGAGCACCCAGCAGATGGCGCTGTTGTCGTCGCTCTGCAGGTATCGCAGCAGGTAACTGTACGCTTGATCCGTCAGGTGCACCACGTACTTGTGATCCAGGAGGGAGCAGAGTTTAGGGTTGGAGGTCACATCCTGGAAGACCAACAAAAAAAAAAGGATCCAGCATGATGGATAAAGCATGACAACTTCCCTTCTGCTCTATTGACCCATTTACTATGTGGATTGTCTAATGAATTTTGAATTTTTTGTTTGTTTATCATTTAGCACCAAAACACAGATATGATCAGATAATTTTATTTAATGCCATGTCAACATTCGAAGCTATTTTCATGGCATACAATTCTAATATCATATAAAAACAAAACAAACAAAAACACCAAGTCATATTATACAAGATTTTTTTTAAATTAACATATGATAAAAAAATCAAAAACCTTTTCAGGCATAATTGTATTATATATGTCCTTAAGTGAAGTAACTTCATAAAAGAGCGTTCTGCTTGTATTAAGTCCAGGATAAAATATGTTTGACAGATAAGGGAATCTTACATGCATAAAGTTGGGTCTTCACCTTTAAAGCATGTGTCAAACTTGTGTGACTCATACGACATCTGGTGTAGACCACTTGATCAAGTCTAGTTTTAAAATTGATAAAAAGTCTGTTTGTAATTTCCGGTTGAGTTTCATACAACTTATTATTCTCGCACATATTCCACTCTTCTTGCCACTTATTTAAAATATATCGATTAATAATCGGTCTGATATCTGAGGGAGGAATTTGACATTCATTAACTTACCAAAACACAGAAAGAAAGCAACAAAACAAACTGCATACAAACCAAGTGAACTGTTAAAGTCCCCCTGTGGTGAAAATCAAGCTTTTAATGTTGTTTATACATGTCTATGTGTTGTTTTTAATACGCTTTAAGACAAACCATGTGTAAATTCATAATTCGACAGCATTGCTGAGTATTTTCTCCTTAAAAACCTTTAAAGCTTAAAGTCTCCAAAACACGATTTGAAATCGCTGGTGTTTCTGACGTCACAAACTAACTTGTAACCAATCAGATCAACGTGTGATCGTCAACGAGTGGATCTCTGAGCGAGTGAGTGAGTGGAGGCGGGGCTCATTTGCATATTCATAGAACCACGTATACTAAATGAGGCAAGGGTGTCGAGTTACATTCAAGCTATTTTAAGGCATGAAGAATCTAAATATGTCATTTTGGTGATCAAAGATGAGTTTTAAGGGATAAAATGATTGACTACAGGGGGACTTTAACAACTAAAACACACTTTTTAATAGTAAAACCAACGGACCTGCAGTGTGAGGGCTCCTCGCAGCAGGTCCACGATGGCTTTCTGCTCGGGGTCCTGCTGGAAGAGCGAGTGAAAGCGCCCGTAGAACGAGTCTACCGCCCCCTTCAGGCCACATCGCGCCATGTCCAAGTGCAGGTAGAGGAAGAGCGGGAACAAGACGCCGCTCACCTCCTTCACTAGCTGTGATTCGGCCTCTGAGAAACAGAGATGCTTGTTAAAACCAGAGCACTTCCTCCTGTGGATTAAAGCATTGTGTGCGTCTCACCCTGCAGGAACGAGCGCAGCCTGGAGAACTGGGTCTCGTACTGCTGCGGGTCCGACTGACACGGGGCAGCGGACACCACATTCGCACAGCTCGACTCCGTCTGAACTGCACACGACAGAAAGGGTGAAGATGAGCATCGCTATTACTAGTGATGGCAATTTCAAAACACTGCATCATGAAGCTTCGAATTTTTGTCCGAATCAATGGTTCGAAGCGTGTATCAAATTGACCCTTCGCAGGGAGTTTGATTGACAGGCAATCTGACCAATCATAATCCGCCATCCGCCATTTTTGTCCGACAAAGCAGTCAGGAGAGTTAGTAGATTAAAGGATTAGTTCACTTTTAAAAAAACCTTTTGCTGATAATTTACTCACCCCGATGTCATCCAAGATGTCCATGTCTTTCTTTCTTCAGTCGAAAAGAAATGAAGGTTTTTGATGAACACATTTCTCCATATAATGGACGTCAATGGGCCCCAAACAGTTCAAGGTCCAAATGACAGTGTCAGCGCCGCTTCAACGGGCTTTAAACGACACCAGACGATGAATAAGGGTCTTATCTAGCGAAACGATCGCTCATTTCAAAAATATATAAACAAGTTTAAGTTTTATAAGCACAAACGCTCGCCTTGCTCTGTTCTGTGATGCGCGTTCGTGACGTCACGTAATACGCAATTACGTTGAAAAGGTCGCGCTTGACGTACCGAGTCAGTGTTTACAAATGTGTGGACCATATACACATATTCAAATGTCTTTGTGTCAGTTTATCGTTTAAAATGCCCATTGCGTGTGCGTATCCTGGTGTTGTAATATAAAAAAGCCTAAAAGAAAATTTTCGTCAGGATAGAAATGTTTTACTTTTCATTGAAAGATGAAACGTTGAAAGACTTTTTCAACGTAACTGCGTATTACGTGACGTCACGAACGTGCATCACAGAACAGAGCAAGGCGAGCATTTGTGCTTATAAAACTTAAACTTTTATTTTTATTTTTTTAAATGAGCGATCGTTTCGCTAAATAAGACCCTTATTCATCGTCTGGTATCGTTTAAAGCGACACTGACACTGTCATTTGGACCTTGAACCATTTGGTCGCCAGTAAAGTCCATTATATGGAGAAATATTTTCATCAAAAACCTTAATTTCTTTTCGACTGAAGAAAGAAAGACATGGACATCTTGGATGACATCGGGGTGAGTAAATTATCAGCAAAAGTTTTTTTTAAAGTGAACTAATCCTTTAAAGAGCCGGAAAAGCGGTATTTATTGTTTAAATTTCTTTTAAAAATATCAAAAGTAACCTGGTCTCCTGTCTGTCAGTGTGTTGTCAGTTTCCTCTCTGCTCCGCAATGTATTTTTCACTGCGCGAGAACATGTTGTGTGGCGTGAGAGCGGCGTGGTTTGTCGGACATAGCAACAGTAACTAAAGGGGGCGGGTCTTTGCGAACGGTTAAATTGCCAGAGTCACGTGATTTCAGTAAACGAGGCTTCATTACGTCATAACGGTTTCAAAACACTTCGAAATTTTAAGGGCCGATGATACCCATCAACCCATGAATTATGAGGAGTCACTGAGGACCAATGAACAAGCGTCTGTGGGTTAGGCAACAGTTGATAATCTTTAGATGATTAGATAATTGCACTTGAAAGACTTTACCTTTCAATAAAAAAATATATTTGTAAAAGGTGTTTTATGCATGTTTGGCCTGAGTTTTTGATGCATTTACACTGTTCTGACCACTAGGGGTGATTGTTTCGAAGCCTGGATCTGCCCACCACTGGCTATGACTATTATTCAGGGTTTATTTAATTCACAGCATGAAGTTCAGTCACCCGTCAGACTGGCCGCCATCTCCTCCGCGGACTGGGAGAGTTTGGCCCCCTTCAGAGAGCCATCAGTGTCTGTGTACTGTCTCCTCTTCAGGTACTGGGTCACCGCGTACTGGATCTGCTCCGTCCGGACCCGCTTCATCTCCTGAAGAGAGATCATAACACATTATACATTCATGCATCTGCGGTCACAACAGCCACTCACTGCAGGCCATGCCACGAGAGACATGACAACATGCACAGTAATGCATGAATTCATGTTATTCACACACAGGCTGTGTCTCGAAACCATATCAATTTGAACGTTTGATTCGATTTTAAGGCATCATAAACATGCTTGAATATTTGGTTCAATTTGAATGAATCATATACATGCATCCTGAAATATATGATTCGATTTTTAGAGAATCATTATGCACGGCACGCTTGAATATTTGCCCTGATGTTAGAGATTCATAAGCATATACTCGAATATTTGATTCAGTTTTTGGGAATCATAACCATGCTCGAACATTTAATGTGATTCTTGGGCGTCATAAGCATGCTTGAAAACTTGATTTGATTTTAGGGCATCATAAACATGTGTTGTGGTTCAATTTTAATGAATCGTATACATGCATGGCTAAATATATTATTTGATTTTAGATATAATATGCACGGATTGTACGCTTGAATATTTGATTCAATCTTAGGGAATCATAAGTATGCTTAACCATTTGATATGATTCTAAGAAATCATAGGCATGCTTGAATATTTGGTTCAATTTTAATGCATTATACGTGTTTTTAACATTTGATTTGAACGTTCGATTCATTTTTTGATCATCATTAGCGCGTTCGAATATTCGAATAAAACTTTCGATCGAATGTCTGGGTATCATAGGCATATTCGAACATTCTATTTGATTTTTTTTTTTTTTTATCAGAGGCGGTTAAGGACTATAATGTCTCAAAATGCTGTGTAGAAAGACAGCTCGTTAAGATGTTGTGACACTGCCATTCACAGCTGGTTACTTTACTGGTAAGTCAATGGGAGGTGAGCAGAAGAGCCAAAACACATATCAATTCATTATTTATCCTTAGATAAGATTTATTATAAATGTAATAAATCATGCAAGTCCAAATTTACGCGCGGCCTCAATCACTGAGCTCATCATCACACTTCTGCACACTGTAATCTCAAATACACCCAAGTCATTCCGGTTTATATCTGCTTTACAGTTTGGTAAAGATGTTAAACACCTACTGCATATTCCGTACACGACAGTCCGAGAGAAAAGTCCTCGTTTAAGCCATAGATGATCAGGAGAAGACCGCAACTCTCCACCGCTGCTCCATTGGTCGCGCGCCCTCTTCTTCTGCGCGTGCACTGACGGCGCGCGGAGATCGCACGCGCTACACAGCGCCCTCTAGCGCGTCGACCCGATAATAACTACTGTGAAGAACCATAGACAGTATATAAACGTGAAGAACTGAAAGTTTTTTTTAAAGGTATAGTTCACCCAAAAATTAAAACGCTGTTATTAAATACTCGCTTTCATGTCGTTCCAAACTTGTAAGACTTTCGTTCATCTTCGCAAAACAAATGAAGACATTTTTAATGAAATCTGAGAGCTTTCTGTCCCTCCATTGACAGGATACGCAATTGTATGAAGCGATGCGAGTGCTTTATTTGCTCAAAAAACAAAATTTACCACTTTATTTACAAAATATTGATCTTGAATGAGAGCACGGCAACGCATACACGCGTTGGAGATTGAAAAAGGAGAGATATGTTTCACTGTAGTATACATAAATAAAGGAGAAATGATATACCATGCTGAGATTGACTCATTTTGGTGCAGACTGCAGACACATTTGAGTTATTATAAAATGCTCCAGTTTAATTTTTGCATATTTTAATTTAAATAAAAAGCTAAAACTGTTTTAGAGTGAAGTGAAACCACACCTCACATATAATGTGAGATTTTCAAGCGTTTGTCCTGAAACGCTGACCCTGGATCAGTTTAATGTCTCAACCACACACACACACACACACACACACACACACACACACACACACACACACACACGGGAACCGCAGCATGAGCGCATGCGCGTTTGAATGACGCGTATTGTGTGCGCTTGACTGTAGTGAGCGCGCGGTAAAAGGTTTTTCCAAAGTTTATCGCGTTTCTTTGCCTTTGAATGAGTTTCTGTCCCTGGTAAACAGAGCGCGGGTCCAGTATGTTCACTCCCCGCGGCACACCGAGCTCAGGCCGCAGACAGGCGCCTCGCACCGGGGGTCGGAGAAGTGTGAGCGCCGTCCAGACCGGGCATCTGTTCTCTCCACGCCGCTCCGCTGTCACGGCCAGGTAAAACCGGCAAAACACAGTAAACACACTGAGTGATTGCGATGTGTACATGGTAATGTGAACAAGAACCTTGAGAAACTATTCAAAAATCATATTCTCCCACAAAAAGGTATCTATATTGTCGTGTGACATAATACCATGTTGGATTATCATGTAAACACTGTAGTACATAAATATGGTAATCATTCAGTATCATAGTAACGTTATATATATATATATATATATATATATATACATACATAATTATATATCAACTTACCATGGTATTATCATGTGATACCATCACTGCACTTTTTTTTTGTTATAACAAGGTTTTGTAATGCATTAAATCTTTAACTTCTGCAAATAATTTAATTATTTATATTATTAGTTATTATTTGCTTAGCATTATTCATATATATATATATATATATATTTAATTATAATTCATATTCAAGTTTCAGTCTGTATTTTAGAAACTACACAGTGACAAGCAACTAGCAAATTAGTCTAGATTTACTGCACTTTTATGATTGCGAAACATTTGAAAATACATAAATACAAACATATTCAATATTTAGTTGCGATATTTTTTTCTTCTTCAATTAATACTGAATATGAGCAGTTTCCATAATGTACAAAAAAAAGTTTACATTTGAGCTGATTTGTGAGAGCGTCTCTCTTCCTTCTCCAGATCTACTCCCACGCGAGTTCAGAGTCATGCCGTTGTTGATTCGTGTAACTTCGACGTTCAGACTTTCGGATCATCTCTACCTGTCAAAGTCATGGAGGCGTTGACCATGGCTGATGGTAAAGATTGGTGTCTTTAACTTTACCTGGACCTGTGTCTCAAAAAACCTGGCAGTCTGTCTACTTGGGTGGCCTTTTAGGCACTGGACCAAGGCAGATCACTAGTTTTTGAGAGCAGATTCATTGTTAATATTAGTGCGAAGGCTTCTGGATGCATGAGATTGTGTCTGTTGCAGTGGACGATCAGATCTCTGTGAAGGTGGAGGCGTCCGGTTGGGCGTGGATGGTCTGTGGAGAGCATCTGGTCGTCTGGAAAGTGTCCCAGACGTCTGTGGCAAAGGTCAGAAAGAGACACTATTGTTTGGTGCTGGATTTGCTGCCATGACCGTTTGCATGAACTTCATGCGTTTGCTGTGATTGCAGCTGTCAGTGTGTAAAGACCTCCAGCTGCCGTCCAGTGAGTTTGCGTACAGCGCTGATCTCATCTCCATCAATTCCTCCGGTCCGCTCGATCATGCAACCGTACAGGTGAGATCTCTGAACGTTACCACAGGAGATTTAGAGTCAAGTCAGCGTTATTTATACAGCGCTTTATACAATACAGGAAAATAACAGAATCAATAATGCAAACTTCATTAAATATGAGATCGATTCAATTTCAGCTGTAAAGCAGCTCTAAAGAACAAAATAGTGCCTTTATTTTAGCTCATGTCAGTTCAGTGTTGATTCAGTTTAGTTCAATAACAGTATCAGGGTTGCTATAGTCTTTTTTTTTTCCTATTTTGACGTATATCCGAGTGAAACTGCTTCTCAGACAAGAGCAAATGCAGGGCGGGGCTTGATTTTGTTTGTGGGGAATTGATTGGATGGTTGTGGTTTGCTATTGGTGGATCTCATGTGAGTGACAGGTTGCCCCGCCCTCACGCCAGCAAACACATCAGAGGAGGAGAGAAGATGCTGTGAGACGGAGTGGAAGTTATTTTGATTACAGATTACGAGGCATATGAATTTAAAATGGTTCATTTATAATACATACTGTAATATTCCATTTAAAAAAAAGCAAGAATTGTCCATTTTTAATTTCATTGACTTTAAGGTTTGTTCTCAATTCATAGCGTCAGTGCAGTCAAATCCATAATATTACTGAATATTAAGTGTGTTTTAAACCCCATGATGCAATTCATTTCATGCAAACATCTATGCACATGTGTTTTTCACAGTCCATCAGTGCTTTGGCCGTGTCTCCGGACGGCTCGGCCCGGTTCTGGCCCAGTCTGGCTCACGAGGGGACGTACACTGAGATCTCCCTGGACCTGGGCGGACACTTGTGCAACTACACCGCAGCTGTTAAGGTGGGCTATCAGGCAGTGTAAGAGTCCTATAAGAGGTCCATATTGTTCATAAGTACAATTAAAATATTGTGTGTAATCTTAAAATGCGCACACACACACACATATATATATATTAGGGGTGTAACGATACCCTCATGTCACGATTTTAATACATATCACAATACTGATCTCACGATACAATATTATTGTGATACTCCAAGACATAAAAGCTTAACAAAAAAAACTCAATTTGATTTTACATTGTGGGTGTAAATGAATATCTTGGACTTGGTGCTGGAAACCCAAAGCACAGGACAATAGAGACACCAGAATAAAAATATTCATGATTCTAAAGCTGAAAATACATAATTATTTTAGACGAATATTGCACTCTGTCACTGACTAGATATATTTAAAATATTGTAGGCCACTTTTACTGGTAACATTAGACATCTGGCATTATCAGGACCCACAAATATTCTCCCATTGCATTATTATACACTATATTCAACATTATATATAGTAGTTTAATGTAGTACTGACACCAAAACATAACAATACATATTGATGCATTTTTTTATTGCAATATATTGTGACACGATATATTGTTACACCCCTAGTTATATATCTATATATTATGGCTGTGAAACGATGAATCGCATCCAAAATAAAAGTTTGTGTTTACATAATAAATGTGTGCATACTGTGTATAATTATTTTGTATATATAAATACACACACGTGCATGTATATATTAAGATTTTTTTTTATGTATAAAATATTTATATTTATATATAATATACATTTATATACAGTATATACATGCAAATATTTCTTACATATATACAAGCATGTGTGTGTATTTATATATACAAAATAATTATACACAGTACGCACACATTTATTATGTAAAAACAAACTTTTATTTTGGATGCGATTAATAGTTTCACAGCCCTAATATATATATATAGATATATGCACTTATTTGTGGGAATCGTGCTTGTATAATATCCTTTACTTGTATTACAGGACTTTTATTTTGTTTCTCTTCTTCCATGAACTGTTCCTCTTGCTCTTTCAGGGCGGTAGTTTCATCGTGTCGTCGTACCGCGGGCACCTGCTCCGGCTCGCCCCGGACTCCTCCGGTAGACTGCAGCACAGGCCGGTTCAGCAGGGCCAGGGGATGCTGTCGGGGATCGGCCGCAGAGTCTCCAGCCTGTTCGGCATCCGCGGCCAGCCAGCCGACCTCACCGTCAGTACAGGGGGATCCAGATCCTGCTTTTCATTTCATTTCTTTATTGCTTAAAATGTATTAATTTAAGCAAACGTTTTTTTATGAAATGCATAACTTAAGCCCTATTCGCACGGGATAAGTATTACCTGGTGACCTCTAGTCATTTGTAATAATAGCGGAGGTTGTCTGTGATCTTTATCCCGTGCGAATCGGCCATGTCTGTAATTTGTAAAGTAAAAATTCCCCCGCAAATGACCGACCATAGTTTGCCGAACACTGATCCTTTGATATTACCTTATTTTCCGGAGTATAAGTCGCATCAGTCAAAAAATGCGTCATGAAGAGGAAAAAAACGAATATAAGTCGCACTGGACTATAAGTCGCATTTATTTAGAAATTTATTTCACAAAATCCAAGACCAAGAACAGACATTTAATCTGGAAAGGCAAGTTATTAAACTCCACAATAGCACACAGAACAACAGCTGAATAGGTGTCCGGTGTGTTAACGTAACACAGGGTTTCCCGCTGCATTATGGAACTAAGGCGGCCGCCTAAGCAACACACGCCTGCCGCCTTAACTACGTCGTCAAAAAAATGTACACGAGCGATATCCGCCGTGTTACTCTGTCCTGTTTAGAGCTTAGAGCCTGGGAGGCTGAATAGGCTAAATCAGGGATGTTCAACTTCAGTCCTGGAGGGCCACTGTCCTGCAGAGTTTAGCTCCAACCCTAATTAAACACACCTGAACAAGCTAATCAATGGTTTCAGGATTACTAGAAAAGAGCTTTTGTCAGGGTTGAAGCTAAACTCTGTAGGACAGTGGCCCTCCAGGACCGAAGTTGAACATCCCTGGGCTAAATTAACATAAGCCAGCGAGTCCAACAAGTTACCGGTCAGCAAGTTCACCAAGCTCCCGATCTCATTCCACAACACTGAATACATTGAGTTCCTCCTCGGTGTCGCTTCAGAACAACTCCGCCAACTAGAGCGCCCTCTCGCGGCTGTAGACGGTAATGTTTTTTTCTTGGTTCATCTCAGTCAGTGTGAATTAATTTTGATATATAAGTCGCACCTGACTATAAGTCGCAGGACCAGGTCCCCAGATAATACTAATCCAGTGCGAATAGGGCTTTAGACAGTTACCTGATAACTTTAAATTGCAATATGGACTCTGTTAAGCTGCTTTGAAATGATGTGTATTGTGAAAAGCGCTATTCAAATAAACGTGAATTTGCTGATGTTCCTCTGCGCAGGTGTTCAGTGTGCTGTGGGCGAAGGAGACCGGCGGCCTGTACTCTCTCAGCTCCTGTGGTCTCAGTAAATGGGAGGTGGATGAGAGCGGTGAGACGCAGGTGTTGAGCTGGAGCACCAATCAGATCATCACAGACAGCATCACCGACGCCATCTGGGTCAGAAACAGTTATTGGACGCTTTTATTATTGTATAGAAATATGATGACTGATGATATTGTATTTTGTGAGAGATTATTACAGTTTCAAATTACTGTGTGAATGTATGATAAAATGATCAAAGCTGAATTTTCAGCATCATTACTCCTCAGAATGTGTCACATGATTCTTCAGAAATCACTCTAATATGATGATTTGATGCTCAAGAAACATTTCTGACTATTTTTAAATGTTGAACACAGTTGTGCTGCTTCATATTTTTGTAGAAACCGTGATGCATGTTTTCAGGATTCTTTGATGAACAGAAAGTTCAAACGAACAGCATTTATTTGAACTAGAATATTCTTTGTTATAAATGTCTTTACTGTCACTTTTTAATCAATTGAATGTGAATTGAATTGAATTAAATGTGTCCTTGCTGAATAAAGCATTTAGTCTTCCTATGAAATGACATGCATAGGTGTAATATGATTATGTACTTGTCTTATAGGACTCAGAAAGCAACTACTCCGAGATCAAGAAAGGAGTGAATGTCTCTTATCTGGACATGCAGTACAGCAAGTGAGTGCTGAATATCATGTTCAAATGAAACGAATGCACACACACACACACACACACACACACAGTACATCGACAGCTGATGCCCTGTGTTCCTCAGCGCGGGGCCGGTGGTGTTGGCGGCAGCATGGCATCCGGGCGACACACCCTGCGTGGCGTATTTCTGCCTGGTCACTCTTGCAGAAAACGCAGCGCCCTCCCCAGACCTGCTCACTGTGGAGGTCACCAGATACAACCCGCCCTTCCAGGTACACACTCAACCAATCATCTGAATGTGTAGACTGAGAGCTTGTTGAATTAAAGGAGTAGTTCACTTCAGAATTAAAATTCCCTGAAAATGTACTCGTCACCCAAGATGTTCATATCTTTCTTTCTTTCTGCAGTAGAAAAGAAAAGAGGAAAACATTCCAGGATTTTTCTCTATATAGTAGACTTCAATGGGGTCCAACAGTTTAAAGGTCCAAATTGCAGTTTGAATGTGGCTTTTAAAGGCTCGACACGATCCCAGCCGAGGAATAAGTGTCTAATCTAGCCAAACCATCCGCCATTTTCTAAACAAAATAAACATTTATACACTTTTTAACCACAAATGCTCGTCTTGCACTTGCTGTGATGCGCCACATATTACGTAATCATGTTGAAAGGTCGCGCGTGTTCCAGTTCAGAAATGTAGGGTAGGGAGAAAAACTGTCTCATTTTCTCATCCAACTTCAAAATGGTCTGACATTGTTGTTTTACCTTTTATTTATTTATTTTGTAAATGGCATTTTTACCCATTTTGCACATTCGCTTTGTAAACACTAGGTCGATACGTTTTAACGTGATGACGTAATGTGTGGCTCTTCACAGTTAGTGTGGAGAGCCACACACTCTTCACAAGACGAGCATTTGTGGTTAAAAAAATTTTTTTAAATGTTTTATTTTTATGAAATGACCGTTGGTTTGGCTAGATTAGACTCTTATTCGTTGGCTGGGATCGTGTCGAGCCTTTGAAGCTGCACTGAAACTGACTTTCGGACCGTTGGACCCCATTGAAGTCCACTATATATGGGAAAAAACCTGGAATGTTTTCCTCAAAAACCTTAATTTCCTTTCGACTGAAGAAAGACAAACATCTTGGATGACTAGGGAGTGAGTAAATGATCAGGAAATTTGAGTTCTGAAGTGAAATAATCCTTTAAAGTCATGAGAACGGGAATACAACTGAATGAATTGTGCACCGGTTTTGTCCGTCAGAGTGAGGACGAGCTGCAGAAGACCCGCTTGGTGTTGCCCGAGCCGTCGAGTCCCGCCGCGTACCTCTACAACGAGGAGCTGGTGTTCGCCTGCAGCACCGGAGCGGGACGCGGAGGTCTCGCAGAGGAGAAGATCTCCTTCAACTCTCCAGGTACAATCCGCCGGACTGCCGAACCAAACGGAGGAGCTAGTCTTCCTCCTCTAGCTGATCTCGCTCTGTTCTCCAGGTGACCGTATCCGTGGCGGTGGGGTGTGTGCCGGTCTGCCGGTGGTTTTCTCTCAGAACAGTGGACTGGTGGCCATCTTAGCAAGAGAAAGCGCTTCCATCCTGCCCGAGACCATGGAGGATTCGCTCTGCACCTCCGTGGCTGGACCTGGACCTGAGGTCTGGCGTCAATTTACTTAAAGCGGACATGATTATATATACATGTATGTGTGTTAGAGCTGCACGAGTAGTCGTTAAAAGATCTCAAACACGCAATCTAATTCCTAAATGACTCGAAGTATCACAGAATTACTGAGATTTAAGTTTATAGTTCAGATATAAACACTGATGTCTACGGTAGTGATCAAAATCACAGCTGCTCTACTTCCCGAACTTTAGCCAGCTCCTTTGTTTCCTGTCTGCCATTATTGGACAAACTGATTAATCCAGGTGTGTCTGATTATTGTTGTTTGTCAGACACACCTGGATTAATCAGTTTGTCCAATAATGGCAGACAGGAAACAAAGGAGCTGGCTAAAGTTCAGGAATTGTATTAATTACATCGTTACACCAGTAGGTGGCGACAAGTGACTGTTAGAAAATGCATTTGTCATTGAATCATTCATTCAAGAGATTTGTTCAAAAACGCTGATTCATCCAGTAATGAAACAAGTGAAGTATATATGAGTGATATCTTCAACCCATTTTTTAAAAATAATTCAGATTAATTCAACATTTTAAATAGACTGCAGCAATTAACGTTTTGTCAGAACCTCTAGAAAATGACATGCTATGTTTGGTTGTCTGTTCTGTTCAGAATAGTGGGAGAATCGGGATCTTTATTTGAAACAAGAAAAACATGATTCTCAATTTAACCAGAATCGTGCAGCTCTAGTGTGTGTGTATTCAACATTTATTATACATTAAATTAAATATATGTATATTTTTCATCTTTTCAGGGCACGCCGTTAGAGACGCCACCCAAAATAGACATGGTGGCACAGGAGGACAAAACTAAACTGCTGAAGCAAGCTTTCCTACAGTTCTGCCGGTGAGTTTCCTTCATGCGAGTTCAGTTCCCCGTCTGTCCAGTGACTGTCGCTCACGAGGGTCGTCTGCTGTGGTTTGATCTGCAGCCACGATCTGATTGGTGCTCAGAGCATGGTGGACGAGCTCTTCCCCAGCGATGGAGAGGGAGGTGCGGAGCTGGATGCCATTGTGACCCAGATTGATCTGGATCTGGTGGACGACTACCCTGCATGTGACCCCCGCTGGGCCGAGTCTGTTCCTGACGGTGAGAGATGATGCGGAGACAGACTTTCAGTTTGGCCCGATTAAATAGTTCACCGCAACCAGCCGAAAATTAATGCGAGTGAATTAATACAAATTTCTGGCCATAATTCTTGCCAACCATGAAAGTATATTTTTCATTATTTTTATCATTAAATATTTGAATGAATCATTAATTGCATGAATTAAACAACATATACATGCATAATAATTAATATTATTATTACTATTTAATGAATTCTATATTATCATTGTATATGTGTGTGTGTGTGTATATACCGTATATATATATATATATATATATGTATGTGTGTGTATATATATATATATGAGGATTTAATAATATATATTTATATAAAAATAATACATTATATTATTTATTAGGAGTTAAATAATAATACAAAAAGTAAATTATATATACTGTGGGTGCATGTATGTGTGTGTGTGTATATATATATATATATATATATATATATATATATATATATAAAACATTTTTTTTTTATATATTCTTTTGAAGGGAATTAATGATTTATTTATTAACTATTTTGCCTTTAAATTCATGAGATATTTTCTGGTCAAAGTACACCCGTCACAAAAGCAGGAAAACTTGTATTTTTCTTTTGTGCCTGCTTGTGGAGTATTGCACATATGTGTTGTCACATGGATTTTAAAAGACTTTTTCTTTTTAAAAGAAGTTTTTCAAAATTAAATTTAAGAAGGTAAATCCATTTGTCCATTTTGGACCCTAGTCGATGTGTAAACGATTGTGTGTTTTGTCCTGTAGAGGGCGCTGGATTTACACTGACGTCACTGATCCTGCTGCATCAGTTGGAGGATAAGATGAAAGCTCACCGCTGCCTCATGGACTTCCTGCTTCAGGTTCCTCAACACACACACACACACACACACAATCTGTGAGACACGCTTCATCCCTCACACCGCTTTCAGCAGTGCTTTTTCTCTCCGTCTGCTCTACAGACGGGTCTTCTAGACCGCCTCACTTCCACAACAGTGCGCGTTTCCCCGATGGCCACGCGACTCTTGCTATGCGAACATGCAGAGAAGCTCTCGGCCGCCATCGTGCTGAAGAACCATCATGCCAAGCATCCCGAGCTGTTGAACACAGCCATCCTATCAGCCCTGAAGAAGAACAACGCCGAAGTATCAGCCAACCTCACGCCCGCGGACGTGTTCTTCAGAGAGGTGCGAGACTTCAGACCCCCGTTCATCGAAACTACAATGAAAACACGTATTTATCTCATATGTGTCCCTCCAGGTGTCTCAGATCTCCTCCATCTTTGAGTGTCTGCTGGATGAGGAGGAGAAAGCTTTAAAAGAGCATCCGGATGCCGCCAGGTGGGCCGAGGTCGTTCTCAACGTCAATGACATTGTCAAGGTGCCCAGGTTTTCTTCACCTCTTCATTAAATCAGTGTGCCAGGCCCAACATATCGAAGTGCTTGTCTTTTTTATTTCCTAAAGAGAGAAAATCTGAGGCCTTGTCCACATTTATACCTTTTTCGTTTGAAAACGCATCTTTTTTTCTCCATTTTGGCCTTTTAGCCACGAAAACGAACCTTTTTGAAAATGCATTGTAGTGTGGACTGTGAAAACTGAGATATTTAAAAAATGATGGCGCATGTTTAGTCATGTGACGCATATTGAACCCATAGACATTCATGTTTATACCGGTATTGTGCCGGTTATGTGCTATTCACTTTCACACAGCTACTAAAATAAGTGGCTTTACACACTCTTCATATCACAGTCCTGCAAAGATGACAGAAAATTCACTCGCATTTGCTTTCCTGCGACAAAACATGAGAGCAGTCGTGCTTTACACCGAACATATAATGTGAGTGAGAGCGACCTGGACACATCAGTGAATGAGGAGATATTTAGCTAAATAATATGATCCTGCCAGAAGAATTGCGTGAGAACTTGATTATGTCTTGTTCTGTCTGTATCTCAGTGAGGGTTCATAAGGGTTTACACATGCACTGGAAGGTCGTGTGTTCAGACGTTTCAGTGTGGATGAGAAACTTTTGTAAAACGCTAATGTGGACTGAGAGCATTTTAAAACGAAAACGCCGTTTCCAAATCTGTCCGGATTCATGTCGCATACATTTGAACGAAATTAATTTTGTGAGCGCTTGGAAGCACAGGTGTTTTCAAACATTATGATGTTGAAAACAGTATATACATGGACTTAAAGCTACAAAAACTCATGAGGTCCAAGAGAATATTCTACGCATCATCTTCCTGGTCCCTGAGTTTGTTAAAAGGAGTAATCGTCGTGTTTTTTTGTGTGGTTAGGATATGCTTCAAGCAGCAGCACAGTACCGAGAATCCAAAGCGTCTCTGTACAGAGGACCAGAGAACTGCAGCCCTGAGCCCGAGTACATCCCATGGACAGGTACACACACACACACACACACACCACTGAAAGGACTTCCTGTGCTCTCCATCAACATGTGTGTCATAGCTCGTCCATCTTCCTCTCGGTGGTCATTAGAAATCCCAGGATGTCCTTCGGAAAAAGAGTAGGGGTGTAACCCCGGTGTGGAGAAGTGTTGAGTCCCCCCAGTTACTGGGTCCCCGTCCCCTAAGGACCCCAAGTAGTATGCCTGATCTAAATCTGGTCTCGCGATAACTTGTAGCTAACGTGAGCTGGTTTAGCGTTATGTGGTAGCTTCATGTAATGCTAAATCCCGCTGCTATGTGCAAGATAAGATCAAAATAAAAGATAAAAGCAGTTTGTTGCCATCAAGTAATACATCTATTTGTATAGCGCTTGTCATAGTAGGTTTGTCTGCGTCAATAGCAGATGAGAAAGACTGTGAAATTTAAAAATACTGCTGATATTGTGTCACGAAATGTAGTTTTAAGAGTTAAGGCAAGCTCAGCTAGCACGCTCATCGGATAGATGTATGCTCCATGCTGCGCTAACTATGTACGCTAACTAAAAAAAACACTACTAAGACCGAGAAATGTTTAAATTCACAATATATAGCTTTGGTTATATACTATTATAGGAAACGTATATTAATGACTCGTTATAACGTAGATCAAACGACTTCTTTAATTATGTGATTTTGTCTGATTTGTAACCAGGCACTAAAGCGATTACCCATTAAACGTGCTTTGAACCAATCAGATTGCTTGGGTCCTTAGGGGGGACCCAATAACTGGGGGGGACTCAACACTTCACCACACCGGCATCCTGGCCAAATTTGCCCCGTGGCCTCCTAATCATCCCCATATTTACTGATTGGCTTCTTCACTCGGTCTCCTCTCTCCTTCCATATGTAAAGCACTTTGAGTACATGGAAAAGCACTATATAAATGTAACGAATGATTATAATGCTAACATCCCCTCAGCCTCGGGAGGAGTCGGCGGGGTTCGGAGCGTCATCACGCGGCAGCACGAGCTGATCCTGCACGCGGCGTATCCTCACGCTGACGCAGAGCTGCGCGCCGTCCTGAGCGAGCAGCTGGTGGCGCTGTTGGACTCTCTGCTGAGCGGCTACGTGGCTCAGCTGACGTCTCTCCGCCGCTCAGGACAACAGGAGCGCTACGACACGCTGGAGAACGAGTACACGCAGAAGCGCTCCGAGCTGCTCGCACCTCTCTGTGAGTGATTCTGGGATTGGTCGGTCAGGTGTTGGGGGTCATTCATTACAAGCAACTTGAGTTACATAATCAGATTACTTTTTCAAGTAACTAGTAAAGTTACGCATTACTTTTTACATTTACGACAAAATATCTGAGTTACTTTTTCAAATAATGTATTGACTGACAGCTCTCCTGTCCCCATGTTGAGACAAATTGAAGTGCAGATGCGCTGTGTGTGTAAACATGATGGTTATTGTAGTTCTAGACTAAATCTGAGGGTGCATTTACTCATCTCACTTGCAAAAAAAACACACAAAAAAACTCAAAATGAATAAAATCAATAAAATGCAGAATCAAAATACTATGCAAACCTCCAATAACTAAATATGTTCAATAAAACATAATTTTTATGCATTTAATCTCAATTTATTGACCAATGTAAGTGCTTCTGACTTTCGATGATTCAGTTAAACCATAATAATAAATAAATGACTATAGATTGCTTTAGTTTTTATTGCTAAAGTACGTGTTCAACTTTTTTTTCTCCTGCATCCTCTTCTTCCGTTATCCAGAACAGCAGCGGCTGAAGGGTTTGCTTGAGCGGCGCCCTCTACTGTACACGCGTGAATCTGCATGTCCTTCAGCCTGAGGCTTATTCATTTCACTTTTGCTGTGAAAGGGTCTTTACATTTGCCTTTTTTGTTATAAAAAAAAACAAGCCCAGACCAGGTGAAAAAAATAAGTAACGTAACCAATTAGATACTTTTTAAGGTACCTCAAACCTGCACACATATATTCAAATGCGCATAACTATAGAATTAATTCTTGATGCGCACGTGAGCGCCATCAGTGTTTCTCACAGGTTCGCGTTTAAAGTGTGTGTAGAGAGAACGGTGTCGTCTTAGCGGTGTCTAATTTAATAACTATTGATCGTTGCGACGGAAGTGAATCAATCAAAACTAACTTTAGCTGGAAAATATCTTTATTCAAGAACCGCTAAAAAGCCAAAATCTCTGTTACCTAAAATTATACGTTTATCACTGTAAAGCAGCTTTGAAACAATCTACATTGTTAAAAGCGCTATATAAATGAAGATGACTTACTCATTTCACTTTTGCTGTGAAAGGGTCTTTACATTTGCCCAAAAATATTACTTTTTTTGTTATAAAAAACCAAGCCCAGATCAGGTGAAAAAAAAAAAGTAACTCAAAAGTAACGTAACTAAGTAACTCAAAAGTAACGTAACTAAGTAACTCAAAAGTAACGTAACTAAGTAACTCAAAAGTAACGTAACTAAGTAACTCAAAAGTAACGTAACTAAGTAACTCAAAAGTAACGTAACTAAGTAACTCAAAAGTAACGTAACTAAGTAACTCAAAAGTAACGTAACTAAGTAACTCAAAAGTAACTCAAAAGTAACGTAACTAAGTAACTCAATTAGATACTTTTTAAGGTAGTAACACAATATTGTAATGCATTGCTTTTCAACGTCACTTTCCCCAACACTGATGGCCAGAATAAGAGCCAGATTGTGTGTGTGTGTGTGTGTGTGTGTGTGTGTGTGTGTGTGTGTGTGTCATAATATCATAACAATGTGCTGATGTGTTTTAATCTGTTTGATTATTTTTAAAAAAATTGATTCCTAATGAAATTTAACTTGTAATGTGGAATCAAATAAAGTATATAAAATGTGTGTGTGATTCTCTCAGTGGAGTTGGGTCAGCATCAGTGGGTCGCAGCGCTGGCGGAGAAATACTGTGACTTTGACATATTGGTGCAGTTGTGCGAGCGGACGGATAACCAGAGTCGACTGCAGCAGTACATGGTCAAATTCGCTGATCAGGTAACAAACACAAAAACATGCATCGCTCTGCACAAGTTTGGGATCATCAGGACAAATTAATACTTTTATTCAGCAAGGACGCATTACATTAATCAAAAGTGGCAGTAAAGACATTTATGATGTTACAAAATATTTCTATTCCAAATAAAACTTCTATTCATCAAAGAATCCTGGGAAAGATGTATCATAGTTTTCACAGAAATATGAAACTGTTTTCAACACTGATAATAATAATCAGAAATGTTTCTTGAGCATCAAATCATCATATTAGAGTGATTTCTGAAGGATCATGTGACACTGAAGACTGAGTAATGATGCTGAAAATTCAGCTTTGATTAAGCAATATATTCAACAGAAACATTAAAAAACCTCTTTTCAAACTTTTGAACATTAGTGTATTATCAGAAGATGTGTTTATATAGTGTAGTTGAAGTAGCTTTTGACTAGCGCACAATATTTAAATATTTGTGGAACTGTCCTTGTGGATTAAAGATGTTAAATGTTAGATTAAAGAGCATTGTATACAGATGCTTAATTTTTTTTTGCGAAACTAAAATCCCAGATGGGTTACAGTACCTGTGCCAAATGCATTTACCCACAGTCCTCTCTGTTCCCTGTAGAACTTTGCCGACTTCCTGTTCCGCTGGTACATGGAGAAAGGCAAGAGAGGGAAGCTGCTGTCTCAGCCAATCGCAACACACCAACAGCTGGCCAGTTTCCTGCAGGCTCACGATCACCTCAGCTGGCTGCATGACATACACGTGCAAGACTATCAGAGAGTAAGAGCAACTCTTTATTTATATATATATATACTGTAAATATTATACCCAAAAATTCTTCATACTGTGACTACCAGTAAAATGTATACATATTTGGGACCAAAAATGATCCAGACACTTTGAGCTGACCATGTTTTGCTGAAGTGTTTTTTCTTAAATTGCTAATGTGACCTTTTTACACACAGACTGAACACAATGAAGCATTGCTTGCTAATTGCTTGACCTAAACTGGTATTATCTAATTGTGAAGTTAAATTTAACAGCTGACAGATATTCAACATAATTCATGTTTGATACAGTCTAACAGAAGGATGGACAAAACCAGAGAAATATCCACTCATTTCATAACTCTGAGTTCTTGTCATATTTTATTGCCATTTTCTAAACTATAGCGAATAAACTGTGATAATGTGAGAAATGTTGAAGGTGTCTGAATACATTGTGGCTTGACTATACAGGTGAAACTCAAAAAATAGAATATGGGGCAAAAGTTCATTTATTTCAGTAATTCAACTTAAAAGGTGAAACTAATATATTATATAGACTCATTACATGCAACGTGAGATATTTCAAGTCTTTGTTATAATTTTGATGATTATGGCTTACAGCTTATGAAAACCCCAAATTCAAAATTAGAATATTGTGAAAAGGTTTTCATAATCATCAAAATTATAACAAATAAAGGCTTGAAATATCTCACGTTGCATGTAATGAGTCTATATAATATATTAGTTTCACCTTTTAAGTTGAATTACTGAAATAAATGAACTTTTGCACCATATTCACATTTTTTGAGTTTCACCTGTATGCATATAATATAAAATGTTCTTTCTTCAGAGGGTTCACTTGAATGTGTGAACGGACTTACGGACACTTAAAGTGTTAAAAATGCCTTTTCTTCACGACAGGCCCATCGTACCCTGTACAGTCAGGCCAACACAGAGACACGATACTTCAGCAAGAAGAAGACCCTGCTGGCCCTCAGCAAACTCACGGCTCTCGCGTCAGACATGCCTGAAGCCGTTCACCGCAGACAGCTCACCGGTCAGTCATGTGCCGTCATTTGAGTTCGGAAAACCGCATGAAACGGAAGTCGAGAGTCTTTTCTTCTCTATTGTGACGTATATCCGAGTGAAACTGCTTCTCGAACAAGAACAAATGCAGGGCGGGACTTGATTTTGTACATCAGGAATAGAGACAGAGCGTATTTAGGCCACGCCCACACCGGGGGGAAAACAATCCAACCGTCTCCATTGACTTTGCATTGCGAGAGGCTGCCTCCTTGTCATTTCTTGCTTCTAACTAAAGACAGAAAAATGCCTAAAAGCTGCTGTGTGACGAGGTGTACAGCAAACAAGCTAAGAAACCCAGAAATAAGTTTTTATAAGCTGTCGACCCCAAAAAACAAGTGTTTAAGGACTTAAAAGTGGATCAGGCAGTTGAGACAGAGCGTAACGTGTCTCATTACTCTGAGGACTAACGTACGCCCGCTGGAGGAGAACGTGATCGGCAACACAGGATCGCTTATCTTACAGAAATATAATATATGAAACTGATATTTGGATATTTGACTCACCAGTGACCAAATGTTTAACTCACTGCACACGTAACTGTGTTTTTAGTGCGTACTGAGTGTCTGGATCCCACAATTTACACATACGTTCCAGCCTGTGTCCACTTTTAAGTCCTTAAACACTCGTTTTTTGGGGTCGACAGCTTATAAAAACGTATTTCTGGGTTTCTTAGCTTGTTTGCTGTACACCTCGTCACACAGCAGCTTTTAGGCATTTTTCTGTCTTTAGTTAGAAGCAAGAAATGACAAGGATGCAGCCTCTCGCAATGCAAAGTCAATGGAGACGGTGTGAGAGGAAGGGGAAGTTATTTTGATGAAAGATTATAAGGCACATGAATTAAAAAAAAAATTATGTGCATAAATAAATCATTCATAATAAATACGGCAATATTCCATTAATAAAATAAAATAATTTAGTTTTCATGGTGACTTTTAAACCTGCTTTAGTCCATATAAAACGGATCGCATATATATTTTCTCCTCTTGATATTCATTTTTAGTGTTAGTACATCAACAAAACGTGGAGCAAATGATGCATCCTCCTAGTTTTTGCTTAGTATGTCTGGCCTCATGGTTAGCATATTCGGCTGGGTATGAATCTGACCTCCCGAGCCCCCCGTCATATCATTTTCTGAAAGTATTGAAATGCGTGTGTTGTGTTGGTGTAGATATAGTGGAGCAGGAGCGGTTTCTGCTTCATCAGGAGACTCTTCCTAAACAGCTGCTGGGTGAGAAGCAGCTGAACCCAGACAGCATGCCTCTCCTGAGCCCGCATAACCTCATCACGGTGAGTCAAACACAAAAATACCACCGCTTAATTCCTTCAGACTTCTTCAACTTCGTTTCTCTCTCAACCTCCAGCTGTACATCTGCGACGAGAACCGCGGCGCCAACGAGTACGACTTTAAGAAAGCTCTGGATCTGCTGGAGTACTTGGAGGAGGTATCTGTAAAATACATAACACACAGCATTTAAAGTTACTCTCAGAAGTATGTTTCTTATATGCGTTCATCATCTGTAGAAGGATGCGGTTGATATTGACGCCCTGAAACGAGAGATCTTCAGTAAAGCCTTAAAGAAAGACTGGAAGGAGAGGTGAGCATCATAAAACTCACTGAAATGAGATGTGTGTGTGAATGTTTGATTTTACTTGACTCGTCCAGGCTACGTTTACACTGCAGGCAGAAGTTGCCTAAAGCCGTGTTTCCCCTGGAACTAGGAGCTTTGGTCTGGTACTCGGTGTGTTTACACCGCAGGATCCAGGGTCTAAATGAAGTTCTGGGTAAATATTTCCCCCTCCGAAAGTCCCTGCTGGCGAGGTAGTACTTTTTCAAAGTTCAGGAACTTTCGGGGGCGGGACTTGTGCGCTGAACATGCTGATTGGTTGTGTTCACGCCGCATTTTGATTGGATGACTCCACGCAGCATTCTATTTTAACCAGCATTTTTAAAAATCTATTGCGGTTCGTGGCTTCATGCAGTGAGAGTCTGTCTGCAAATATGTAATTTAATTTAAAAAACACACAGCTGGACCGACGACGAGGTTCAGGCTTTATTAAGCGTATTTGTGTAACAGGAAGTTTTCTGCGCGTTCGTCCCAGCCATCTCACGGTCAATGTCCCCATCGTCTAATGTTATAGCATTACGAGCTTTCTGAACACGCTTTAGTATCAGTGCTCGTCTCTTTTCTGCCGTTTTGTTAATTTCCTCGTTAGTAAACCAATACATCACAAACAACTGCAGCACAGTTTGAATCTCCTCCATACTTATTATAAATGTGGCGTTTAAAACTGATTACTGTCTGTCGCTGGGCTGGGAGGAGCAGTCGCACGCAGTTTATAATCTTCCCGGTACTTTAGACCGCGGTGTAAACGCAGAAAGAAACCGGTCTGGGGCAAAAAAAAGTTCCTGGGACAAATTGTTCCGGATAATTTCGGTGGAAACGCGGCTTAAATCACACTTTTTTGCTCATATGAGACTCAGATCTGTTTTTTTATGACCGGTTAAACTGCACAAGAAACCACATGGAATCTGATCTTTTCGACTACCGGTACAATTATTTTTAAGGCTGCTCTATACATTTTTTTTTTTTTTTTTTTTTTTTACATTTGACTCTCTTTGGCTCCTATGGAGAAAGTACAGACACTTAAAGAGTAAAACATTTATTTTGACACAGAACTAAAAAGAATAAATTACTTCTGTGGAGTTTCGACTGGGCCACTTCCATATGTGGTACTAAATACGATACAGGTCAGATGTTTTACACTCCTCCAAAGATTTTACATACCGGTAGTTCTTTGGTCACTTGGTGAATATGTAAGATGGCAGGGAAGTCAATCAGTGGAGGGACGGTGAGTATTACGATGAAACCTTGAGGAAAAACTGTATGAGAAAAACTTTGCTCTCCTCATCTTCATCTCCATCCTCCTGTCTTCCGTGTCACATTCCCTTACAAGTCAACACATAAAAGCTGACTCCTGTGTGTTTACTTCTTGCCATGTGGGTCAATTCAGGGGTCGTGATCTGTTCACACTCGAAATCTGATATTAGCCACATTTTCAAGATTATGTGAACACAGCCTGACAAAAAATCAGATCTGAGCATTAAGTCAGATTTGAGCACTGAGGCTTGCAGTGTGAACGCAGCCTAATGGTCTTGCATTGACTAACTGATTAATGTGTTGATTGCAGTTGGTCATCTTCTGATGATAATGACGATCCTCTAGAAGCAGCCAGAGACAGCACTTTCATCAAGATCCTACAGAAACTCATTCAAGAAGGTATGGTGACTCTTCTTGGTATATCAGTAGCCATTTTCATATTACCCTTCAAATTGCGCAAGTTTTTATTTTATCTAATTTTTATCAAATTGCGCGAAAATATTAGCCTGGCTAACGCCAGACCCAATTCTCGTTGAGACTTGGGTCTGGGAACCACATGTACATTTTCTCGTATTTGAGGCGTGGTTTATTGGGTGCTAAGAATGTCTTTCAAATGCGCCTGTACGTAGCTCATAGCCAATCGTTTCCATTATACCAGATGACGTATGTAGAGCGACAGAAATTAGACAAGGAAGAAGACGATGGGTAAGATATTTTTGTGTAAACAAAAGGCTGCATCAAAAGGTAGCTTCGCGTCTGCTGCCATGTTGAATCCATAGATATAAACAAACTGCTTAGTTGTGTCGCATAGATGTCGTCATCGTCTTGCTGCTCCCTCCCCGTTCTGTGATTGGTTCCCTAGATGAGGCGAAAATCTGGTCCATGGTATCCAGACTGCCTTTCAGCGTGAATAAAATCGCGCTGTGCAAAGGCAGTATGGGGAAACCCAGGCTACGAAAATATCTGAAAAATTGCGAATTGAAAATACGCCCAATTGAAACACGTCAATTTTGCAAAATCTCCCTTTTTTTTTTACGCTCGCATGAGGTGGTTTTTCAGGCAATTTGAAAAAAGGAGTATTTTGCAAAAACTGCAATGGAAACTTTTTTTTTTTTTTTTTTTGCATTTACAGTCACCTGATGTACGTAATAGTCGATCATTCTTTAAAGATGACGCGGTGTGATTGGACAGAAGACGTGACCGAGTTTTTCATTAAATTTATAAAAGACAAAAGAATTACTGGATTACTAAACAACAAAGAAATGCCACAATTTATCAAGAGCTTGAAGCAGATATGATGCAGAAACACCTCATACTGCCACTCCCGAATAGAAGGGGCTTTCCTTGCCATTAAAGCTTGGATCATTTAAAAATAATGGCTAGTGCGTGGCTGGGATATACATAAAACTACCAGCATCCATTGCCATGATGTTTGGAATGACTCATCGCGAGAGGAAAAAATACATTTCAGTCGCATAACATCGGTTAATGGAAACGCCGTCATTTCACAATCGTTTTCTATCGACATTTAGAAAATTTCCCAAAAGTTTTGCGCAAATCTGTTACGGAAACGCATCTACAGATGGCTTAGGGCTTATTTAAAGTTTGACTTGAGCAGATATGAAGTATAGAATATAGTATCTGACCTGCTTTAGTACAGAATCGTTCTTTACAGCGAGTGTGTGTTGTGTTTGTGCACACAGGGGTTTCTCTGCAGTCGTACCTGCCGGACGTGAAGGATCTCCTGCAGGAAGACGAGCTGGAGAGTCTGAAATCAAAGCCGTACTTTGAGTTCCTCCTGCGGGCCAATTACGAGCACTACCTGAAAGCTCAGATATGACATCCCGTTTCTACTGCGTTTCCTTGTTAATATTACAGCTTTGTTTTGTATTGTTTTATAAAATAAACAAAATTACATGATCCAACGCTTACGTTATCTCAATAAACTGTGTTTCTGTCATTTACAGTCAGATCATTTTCAATGGTTGTCGTCTTCTGCTGCAAGACAAAAGGCTTCCCTTTGCAGTGTTAATTTGGCAAACGATATGGCAACTGTAAACCGTAAAGATGGCACAGAAGCGCTTCTGAAGTAGCAGTTAGGTGTCTTAACACACACAAAAGTGGCATATATGCTTTTACACAGCAATTTTAATAGTACATTTTTATTCTAGGGGCTGAGGCGGGTCAGAGCTGGCATCATTTAGTCTGGCTTTTACGCAGCATTACGTCTTTACACTGAATTTTGAGCAGGCACAGATCAGCCTTTACTCAGCTGTGTAAAGTAGATCGGACAATAAAGACAAATTGGTGCCAACCAAATGGTGACATTTACACTGCAAAGGTGGCATAGAAGTGCTTCTGAAGGGGCATTTGAGCCCTCAGAGGTGGCATGAATGCATTTATACACCAGTTACGACGGTATGCTTTGAGCTGGCATAATTTTGTCTGGCTTTAATGCGGGATTTCGTCTTTACACTGAATTTTGAGCAGGCACAGAGCAGCCTTAACTTTTCTGTAAGTGACTATTTTAAAGAAGCACATGTACGCTTTTAGAGCAAAACCTGGTTTCAGAGACGAGGCTTAAGCCTAAAGTGCATGTTTGAGCTGTTTTTGTTGCACGAACATATCTTAAAATATGTCAGTGTCTTTTGTTTTGTCTCAAGATACACACCAGTAAGGTTTTTTAAAAGGCCAAATCCTGGCTTAATCTAAACCCGGTCTGTGAAACCAGGCCTTAGTGTTCAAAATAAAGCATTGTGTTTCTCATCAGCGGACCATGTTCAGCAAACATGCATCCACTAAAAATCACCAGAACATCCATTTATCAAATATAAAAATGGTTTAGAAACGTTTTTAACAGGATTTGTATGCAAAGACCGCTTGGTTAGATATCTAATGCAGTGAAATACAGACATCTAAGAGTCCAAACACTTTTTTTATGTGTGAGGCTTTGTGACCTTTTTGACATCATTTAGTTTTTCTTTGACTCCCTGTTCTCATCTGTCGCTCCCACTCAGTCCTCCTCCTCCTCCTCTTCCTCCCGCAGCTGGTGTGAAGATAGCAGCTGAACTGATGGAGAAGCAAATGTCTCCCCTGAGCTCCTAAAAATAGGGAAGGGAGGGTAAAGTTAGTGCCGTCCACAGTAAATATGCTGGACTTTACGGGGGTTCTCCGACGCCCTATATGGGGTGTGAGCCTCAGGAATCCCGAACCACACTAGATAAACTGTCTAGGAAATATGATACTCATTGTTTTGGGATGTGGCGTTTAGCCATGGAATCAAATATCATTGAGATGCGATTGTCTAATGGCTGTCTAATAATTTAATAATAGCCTATACTAAACATCATTAGTGTCCTGTTCTCTGAGAGGCTTTGCTAAGTGGTTATTTTGATATTAGTGGTCATTGGTGATACATTTGCCGTGACTTCACAGCTTTACAGAAAATAAAATAGTGATTTCAATATTGATGGTATGTTTTTAATATGGTGACTAGTATGAGATTCTCCCAGATGTTTTGGTAACACTTTACAATAAGGTTCATTACTTAACATTAGTTAATGTATTTACTAAAATGAACTAACCATGAGCAATACATTTGTTGCTGTGTATTTGTTAATGTTAGTTAATAAAAATACAGCTATTCATTGTTTGTTCACAGTGCATAAAGTAATGTTAACAGGATTTTGTGTTAGTATATGTTAAAACTAACAAAGGTTAATAAATGTTGTACAAGTACAGTTCATCATTAGTTCATGCTAACTAATGTAATAAACTAATGAACCTTGTTGTAAAGTCTTAGCGATGTTTTCTTCTACCCTTTTTCCTTATACATTTTTGGGATGTATGATGGAAGTTGAAATAGATGCTGCTATACTAATCATATATACAATTAGTATATGTGTGTGTATATAGGCCTACTAATCATATATACACACACATATATGTGTATATACATACATACATACATTATATACACACACACATATACATTATATTGGTCAATTCATGCAAACTGAGATACATTTTGACACTAAGACTTAATCATTCCTGTCTTTGCTGGTTTTGTTTTTAACTTAACCTATCTGAAATTAAAATAATTTAATGAGAATAAATGCCCCACGAAAGAAAATGGTAAACAATCATAACCCACTGCCATGACCTTATATTGGTATATAGCCCACCACAAACACCCAGTGCTGCTGGTCTGAGTGTCCACTGGTTTAATTGGTGGCGCTGGCCTCGGACTGGCCTTACACGGGCCTGCGCCCGCGCGCTGGGGTTTGGGGTCTAGAGCGCCATATATGGACTGTCCCGCGCGCCCGGAGCGCGTCGCTGTGCGGCTCACCGGCGAGGCGTTGAGACCCTCCGCTCGACCCAACGACACCCAAATATGGACGAGGATCGGGAAGAATTCCATTCGAATCCATTGACATTCCTTAATGGTTGTCCGAGAAGCTGTAAAAGCAGGGACGGGTATATAAGGTCGCGCGCCTCACTGTGTACCAGGAGCCATTGGCATTTCAGTTTGACTTGAGTACTCTGAGCACGAGCAGACACACACAGGTAAGCGCGCGCTGACACCAGAACGCACACACACACTCATACGATTGAGCAGCAGATTTAAGTTACTATTTCACGATTCAGACCTGGAACATTTAAGATGTGAATGGAAGGATTAGACGCTAATCTTGTTTTTTGTTTTTACAACGGTTTTGCTTTCGTTGAAGAGCAGTCAAAACGTTTTTGTTGCACTGATATCATGGAAACTTTGCTCTGACTGTGTAGGCTATCTTAAGTGTAAACTTAATTTTTCCGAGTGTGTTTTTTAAATCTAGCTGTTTTGTAACGAATCCGTAACGCGCAATTCACTGTAAAAAATATTAATATTATAAGTTATGACAACATGTTTTTACATTGCATGAACTAATCAAAACGTCAACCAATTTTCAACTTTTGTTATACTAAGTTTAGTTATACACTATTCAACTAATTTTTAAGTCAGTTTGACTTAAACATCTAAGTTGATTGTAGGCTTTTAAATTTTACGCAGCAACTTTTTTACAGTAATGCTGAATGCTGAACTCATTGATGTTGATGATTATTTAATTATATTGGTGCAAATTAAATACAATAAAAATGACATGTCTTCTCTCACATCTTTTAATTCAAATTCCACTCAGATATGTAAGTGTTAGGCAACTGAATTCATATTATGTATTTATTAATGCGTTTCTCAGTGTGACCTGAATATTTGTCAGCGGTTTGTTTTGAATAATGCATTCAGCTCTCACCAAATTTCATTTTGAGATAGTAGTGTCCTCTTCAACTTTGTTTTCTCACTGTCTATTCTTAGAACCCATCAGAATGTGCGACGACGAAGAGACCACAGCTTTGGTGTGCGACAATGGCTCTGGCCTGGTCAAGGCTGGTTTTGCCGGTGATGACGCCCCCAGGGCTGTCTTCCCTTCCATCGTCGGCCGCCCACGTCACCAGGTACAAACAGAGATCCTCGCCGGATTTGAAATGGTACGGGTTATCTTTGAGCTATTCTGATCGTGTCACTCTTGTTCCCCTCCAGGGTGTGATGGTCGGCATGGGTCAGAAAGACTCCTACGTTGGAGACGAAGCTCAGAGCAAGAGAGGTATCCTGACCCTTAAGTACCCAATCGAGCACGGCATCATCACCAACTGGGACGACATGGAGAAGATCTGGCACCACACCTTCTACAACGAGCTCCGCGTGGCCCCCGAGGAGCACCCAACCCTGCTCACCGAGGCCCCTCTGAACCCCAAGGCTAACCGTGAGAAGATGACCCAGATCATGTTTGAGACCTTCAACGTCCCCGCCATGTACGTGGCCATCCAGGCCGTCCTGTCCCTGTATGCTTCTGGCCGTACCACCGGTAAGATAACGAAAGGGCAACGATTACTCAATCGGCTTTAATTATATATTAGCCACTAGGGCTGTAACAGTATATCGCAATACAAAAATGCAACAATATGTATCGTGGATAGTGACAATCTGTAAAGTTTTTAGAGTTTAAGTGTTAGTACTACATTAAACTACTATATATAATGTTGAATATAGTGTATGATAATGCAATGGGGGAATATTTGTGGGTCCTGATAATGCCAGATGTCTAATGTTACCAGTTAAAGTGGCCTACATTATTTTAAATATATCTAGTCAGTGACAGAGTGCAATATTCCTCTAAAATAATTATGTATTTTCAGCTTTAGAATCATGAATATTTTAATTCTGGTGTCTCTATTGTCCTGTGCATTGGGTTTCCAGCACTAAATCCAAGATATTAATTTACACCCACAATGTAATATCAAATGTAGTTTTTTATTCAACAGGACTTTTTTTGTTAACCTTTTATCATATGTCTTGAAGTATTGCAATCATATCGTGAGTTCAGTATGGTGATATGTATCGAATCGTGACATGAGGGTATCGTTACACCCCTAGCCACTAATAATGACTTTAAAACGAGCTCTCGTGTTCCCCCTCTTGTCACTAGGCATTGTGCTGGACTCCGGTGATGGTGTGACCCACAATGTGCCCATCTATGAGGGTTACGCTCTCCCCCACGCCATCATGCGTTTGGACTTGGCTGGTCGTGATCTGACAGACTACTTGATGAAGATCCTGACTGAGCGCGGATACTCTTTCGTCACAACCGGTGTGTACCTCGCCACGGTCATGAGTTAACCTTTAAGCATGCATGTGTGAAAGAAACCGACCAAATTTGACCCTCTGATTTGTCGTCCACCACAGCCGAGCGTGAGATTGTCCGTGACATCAAGGAGAAGCTGTGCTATGTTGCGCTGGACTTTGAGAATGAGATGGCCACCGCCGCCTCCTCTTCCTCCCTGGAGAAGAGCTACGAGCTTCCCGACGGTCAGGTCATCACCATTGGTAACGAGCGTTTCCGTTGCCCCGAGACCCTGTTCCAGCCCTCATTCATCGGTACGTCTGAACACATGTGAAATGATCAGCTGTGGTCTTATCTTGTACTGCTCCAGCCATTGATATGCTCTCTTTAAAACACCTGCACAGGTATGGAGTCTGCTGGCATTCACGAGACCGCGTACAACAGCATCATGAAGTGCGACATTGACATCAGGAAGGACCTGTACGCCAACAACGTTCTGTCCGGTGGTACCACAATGTACCCTGGTATTGCTGACCGTATGCAGAAGGAGATCACAGCCCTGGCTCCCAGCACAATGAAGATCAAGGTAAGAGCGCCCACGTGTAACGCAGTCACTCCTACTAACCATATGTATAATAAATACATTTTTCAGTTGTAGTCTTTTAAAAAGTGATCTTAAATAATAAACTAAGTGCAATGTAGTGTTGTCAGAAATATAGATTGAAATATGTGAGCAGAATAGACACACGATACCAGCTGCGCTTTCTTATTCTCTCTCATCTCTCCGACAGAGAGTGACACACAAACCCGCCTCCCCTCACTCACTCGTTTAATTTGCTCTGGATGAATATTGTTGCTGTTGAAGGGCTTGAATTCTGGCGTGTGATTGCGTGTATTGCACATAATTTTACTCATTCCCGCAGATTTTGTGCTCACAGCCAAAGTGCAGCACATAAAGCCGCCTCTCAGTTCCCCAGACAGAAACATAGTGTCGGCCCAGATCCGGCCCACATCTGGTACATGTTGATTCCACACGGCCCGGATCTGGGACGACACTATGTTTCTGTCTGGGACTAAATTGAGTTATTTTTCCCTGCGGATTGCACTTAAAACGGTAGCCTGGCTCCACCCTCCTACGTGCTTCCGCTCAATTTTCATTTTCCTTCAGAACTACGTCTGGGATTGTGGTGTATTCTTGGGTTTTCTCCAGTCAATTTTTTACCGGTCCAATCAGCGAACAGAGGGAGGGGCTGAGAACGATGGCGTTGAGATCGTGCGCTAGTTTGAGTCGTCATACGTCACGACCAAACGTTAGCGATTGGTTATGGCAGATCCAGAGTGACTCTGGGCAGATCCAATAGTTTTAAACTTCAACAGAAGACCCGCCTTCAAGGAACTTAACGCTTGTCAATGGAGAGAGGCCAGACTCTCTGTACAAATGAAATGTACGAGAGTCTGGTAGACCCAGGCTACTTAAAGGACAAGTTCGGTATTTTACACTTAAAGCCCTGTTTACAGATCGTATCTGATGAAATAGAACTGTTAAGATTAAACTTTGGACAGATGCTCCTGTCCCGAGAATTTTTGGTTTATTTTCACTTTCCCCCCCACCCCCACAATGGCAGTCTATGGCCACTGGAAGATTCCTTCCTAAAAACACATTAAACTTTCGTTTACAAAGACGTGAAACTCACCGAGTGGTCAGGGGTGTTCACTGATACGGTCCCAAAAAAAATCGCTGAAAAAGATGCTTTCCAACAGGTTTTATCGTAGTGTTTGTCCAACTCCATTGACTTGTATTGAATGTGCTGTGTGAGGTGCGGTATTACTCCGCCGCTGGAGTGTCTATTATTCAAGCTCTCAACAGAAGAATCACGGGTGTGACACGTTTGGCAAAATAGGTCCACAAAAGCGAAATAAACCTAAAATTCTCGGGACAGCAGCATGTGTCCAAATTTTAATCTTAACCGTTCTATTTCATCAGATACGATCTGTAAACAGGGCTTTAAGTGTAAAATACCGAACTTGTCCTTTAAACGGTCAAAAACACACAAAATAATGTCATAATGCTGGTCTTGGCGAGTATTCACGTAAACACAGTCAGTTCTGTTTTAAGTGAACGTAAACAGTTGAAAAATAAAATGCATGTGTAACAATGGGATCAGTGCATCAGGTCTTAAAGTGACAGCAGCCTAATATCCCTGCTGCCAAATTATGAGATAATATTAACCATATTTTTTATATGGCCGTTTTTCCCCATGGTATCGATGTCAAAATTGTGGCCAGTGAAAATGCTGAGTGGCCAGTAACTTTGGAAAACCACTAGCCACAGTGGCTGGTTAGCAAAAAAGTGAATGTCAAGCCCTACAGCAATAATACTCGAGGTTTTCTTTGGATTACCATGCAGTATAGATTGGTTTTCTGAGTAATATTCGATCTCCTCCTCCTCTGTAGATCATCGCTCCCCCTGAGCGCAAGTACTCCGTCTGGATCGGCGGCTCCATCCTGGCCTCCCTGTCCACCTTCCAGCAGATGTGGATCACCAAGCAGGAATACGATGAGGCCGGTCCCAGCATCGTCCACCGCAAGTGCTTCTAAGCGCCCGGCTCAAAGCGTCCGCATCATTGCTTCCTGCTCAGGAACCGGCGACGGTGCATTGCTCCTGTGGACAGTTTTTCTGCAGCCGTTTTTTATGCAACGCCGTAGGAGCATAAACTGAGAAAAGGACACTAACATCAAAGGAGAGAAAAATACCAAGCACTCTTATTGCACACAAATGTATTTATTACTGACTATCATGGCTTGGTATTTTGGCGAATGCTGCTTGAAATGGAAGGACGCCTCTCCCTTAGATCCCAGTGCCATACGTTCCACTGTACGCCTGGTCCAGTTGACGACCAACACAAATCACACTTCAGCAGACAAATAAAAGTGAAAATCTGTTTTTAAACATGGTACTCATCAATGAATATGTCCTTTCAGTACTTTAATAAGAGACGGGGTTTCAGCCCACACTGAGACAGACTAAACAACATTTACCCAAGCTCTCAGATGGTTTACTTCACAGATGAATAACACTGAGAGAAGTCTTGTTATGTCTGTAATCTGACAGCTATAAACCGTCTGGGCTGTTTAAATGGGCTCTAATGGAGGATGAATGTATATGGGACGATTAAGTATTACAGTAGCACTGACAGTCTTGTAGTTTATACTCTGTAAAGGAATCGTAATCTTTATTATATTTTAGTGTACATCATAATACCTGATTAGGTTGATTACTTATAAACCTAAAATGAATAGTACTGATTTAAAACTTATTATATATTACTGGAAAATGTCCTTTATTTTGTACTACTACTGTTAGCTGTAAAGAAAAATGTTTTGAAGACAAAGTAGGCTACTACCCTGATACCACCCGTTTGTCATTAATGTTAAATTTTAACCAACAGTTAGAGATCAGTTAGAGATCAAATCAATATGAGAATATTGTACATCCTAAAATTATTAAACCTCGAAATATATATATTTTTATTGTGTAGTGAGGTAAAAATTTTCCATGAGCTGCGCATGCGCTGAGAAACTGTCGTTGCTAGTAATGAGAGGAATGTACCTCTGTAGGCTACCTTACAATTGATATTCTCCAATATATCACAAAAATATCGCGAAAATGTCGAAGGGCAAACAAAGTCCACATATAATAGTAAACGTCCTCCGCCCACTGGAACAAAGTAGGTGATTATAATCAAATTAGGATCAATTAAAGGTTGGATTGGATTGTGCGTGCGTACTTGCGCATCAAGTCCTCAAGCGGTCCGAGTGTGATGATGTGCGCATGCGCACTGTAGATCTCCAAAGCTGTAATATCAGTGAGGGTTGTTTTTCTAGTACGCAGCAGGCGCTCAACAATGATGGACAGACGTATTTGCAATTCGTAAGGATGTTAGAACAAAAAATGGACGTCTTTATCCAACGTTAAAGCCTAAGGAACGGAAAAGAAAGGAGTGGGTGAGTTTAAAGCGCTTACGTTGATCCGAGTCAATGTTTACATACATACTCAGGCGCAGGTGAAGACAGACCTGTAAACATAGCGCGAGCTGCCAGCCAAACCACACGGGTCTATTTAAGTCATTAATTAGCGATTGATAGATTTCAATAGTTTGACAAATTTCTTTAAAAAAAAAAAAGCATTATTCTTTAATGCATTGTATTTTTTATAGATTGTGATTATGCATGCTTGAACATGATTTTTTTTTTTTTTTTTAAATCGTACGATGAACGTGTGTTATAAACGTCACAAAAATGTAAGAAATGTCTCTTTTAGAAAGATCGGATGTGACATCGGCTTATGTATTATGTAAAGAATATAAATAAATAATGTGGGCACTGGGCTGTAACATACTCAGCCAAAGAGCTGGAATAACAAAATACACGGTTACATTTGATTTTAAGGTGTCATTGTTACAGTGTTTAATTATATATTTAAGTACTGATTAATATTAATTAACTTACTATAGGGTTAGTGTAGGATTAGGGTTTGGTTGATGTTGATGTATAGTAATGTAATAATGTATAATTTACTGTTATTACTATGGTAAGTACATTTAACTAGGACACTAAAACAAACTTAAATATATTGCAGTTTGCACTGTATATGTGAAGTATGCGAACATGCATCGGCAAGACTACCACTTCCCATTTACATTATAATGTTCATTCCTTAGGTGACTGACTGACTATATCAACGGGGCGAAATGTCTACCAATAACAACATCATGTCCATGAAGATCCGGACAGAGTACATGAAGAAGTTCAGAGATCCCAAGTGGGAGACATTCTCTAAAAGTTACGAGGACTCTGTGAAGTACAGACTGACGCGAAGAGTGATGGAGCAGACACACAGACCGTTATTCGAGAACGGATGGGACAGCGGGTCCGACTCGAGCGGGACGTCCAGTCCCAGACTGCAAGGGATGAACGTCTCAAATGGCAAACACTACATATCCTCGTCAGAGTCCAAGAACGAGATTGTGGCGGTTCAGAAGTCCTGGAAGCCGCAGGTGAATGGGGAAGTTCACACGGATACCAGTGAAACCGTGGAAAGCTCGACTCACATGGGTTTGTTAATGTCTTGTGTGATCATGCTAGTGAACTTTTCCTTTAAACAAACATATCAAATGATTATTTTGCTTTTATCACAGAAAATGGTCACAAAGGTGTGACCACTAACGGACCGTCAGCTTCTTATCCAAGACGGCGTCAGAGATACCGGGCGCCCCGTTCAGAGCCATGCTACCCTAATAAGGAGCTGGATAGTGATGAATCACACCGGTCCATATCCAGAAAACCACCCAGGGCCAAGAGCCAACCCCCGGGCAACACCAAGGACCGCGCGCCCGACCGCGACAACAGGCGGTCTTTTACCCGTTGTGACTGGGCAGAAAGGCACATTGAGACCCGGGACAGAAGAACACCGAATATTAGAGCGTCTGTGTCTGCTGGAGAGGTGATCATATCTCATATCTCGTATCTCATACTGCTTTCTGTGTCATATCTCATATTACAGTCAATGAAATCTTGATCAGAACCATATACAGATCATTATCTCAGATGTAGAAACTTGCCATGAGAATTTTCTTTACCCACATGACATTTTTTTTTATTTTTTTATATATGTATGGACTGTGTGTGTGTGTGCGTGTGTGTGCGTGTGTGTGTGTGTGTGTGTGTGTGTGTGTGTGTGTGTGTGTGTGTGTGTGTGTGTGTGTGTGTGTGTAAATATAAAAAATGCCAATTTTTTTCTATTAAATATATATATGTGTATTAAAATAAAATATTTTGGCCATGCAATTTATAACAATAACACATTTTGGCTAATTGATTTATTTATTTTCCGGTATGGGTAGCCATTAGCAGAAGTAAAAAAAATATATATATTATAATAATTATTTTTACATTTTCTATATATTTTCTATTATATTTATATTTCAGATGTTTTTTAATATATTTTCTCATAATATGTGGCCATATGTACATTTATATAATTTCGTATGTACCGGTATCTAAATATACTTATACCGCTCAACATATATATTTTAAAAGCTAGACTGCTCCTTAGCTACAACATATATATATATATATATATATATATATATATATATATATATATATATATATACATATTTGTATTATTATTATTTTTTTATTGTATGGGTAGCCATTAGCTGAAGTGATATTATAATATATATATATATATATATATAGCTAACATTGGTGTTTAAAATATATTTAGAAATTTTTATATTTTACATTTCTGATATTTTTGGCTATATATAATTTAATATATTTAAATATATTTATATTGCCCAATATATTTCAAATATATATTTATATTTTGTTTACAGCATATATTTTTGGCCAACTTTAATTATTTTTTTGCTTTATGGGAACTAGCCATTAGCAGAAGTGAACACGGGTGTGTTTTTAACAGATTTTAATAAATTATACATGGAAAGAGGGAAATTTTGAAGTGGCTAAACTTAGTCGTGTCCTAATCAGTGGAATGAAGCAGCGAGTGAGACCGGACACTGCGTGAGGAAGCGGTGAATTATTCAGCCGGGAGCAGTGATATCCCGAAGATACCTTCTCTGGTGTACAAAGGTTCAGTAGGTCAGAGGAGAAGTTCACTTTCAAATGAACATTTCCTGATAATTTACTCGCCCCCCATCATCCAAGATGTCCATGTCTTTCTTTCTTTCTTTCTTCAGTCGAAAAGAAATTAAGGTTTTTGAGGAAAACATTCCAGGATTTTTCTCCATATAATGGACTTCAACTGCAACCAACGGTTTGAAGGTTCAAATGTCCGTCTCAATGCAGCTTCAAAGACTCGACACGATCCCAGCCGAGAAATAAGAGTCTTATCCAGCGAAACTATCGGTCATTGTAAAAAAAAAATCACAATTATATACTTTTTAACCACAAATGCCATCTTGTACATCTCTGAGATGCGCCACGCATTACGCCATCCCGTTGGAAAGGTCACGCGTGACATCGTTAAACATCCAGGATATGCACACGCAAGGACCATTTTAAACAATAAACTGATGTAATTTAAGTTCTGTTGCTTTTATATGAAAATAAATATTATGAACAAGACACCCAAAGTACTTGTTATTTAATTCCATTCCAAAAACGTGTTTATCAATCATTTTTACTTTAATAGAGACATATGTTTATATATATATATATATTTTTTTTTTTTTATAAAAGGACATCACATAACCAATAAACATCACGCTGTCAGAAAGTTTGGGAATATTCACTCATAATTTATACACATATCAAACGTTTTAAAAGAGAACAATACATCACGATTGTTTAAACCAATGAGCATTAAGCTGTGTCATCAGCAAGTTGTTTCCCATCATGCATCATTCCGACTACGTCACGCGTGACCTTTCCAACATGAAGATGTAATGCGTGGCGCATCTCAGAGATGGTACAAGATGGGCATTTGTGGTTAAAAAGTATATAATATTTATGTTTTTTTAGAAATAAAAAAGCTATATTGAGACCTTCAAACCGTTGGTTGCAGTTGAAGTCCATTATATGGAGAAAAATCCTGGAATGTTTTCCTCAAAAACCTTCATTTCTTTTCGACTGAAGAAAGAAAGACATGGACATCTGTGACATGGGGCGAGTAAATGATCAGGAAATGTTTATTTGAAAGTGAACTTCTCCTTTTAAACAAAGTTGTTTTTCGTCACTGTAGAAAACTGCAAATGAGTTGAGTCAGAGCGCCAGGATTCAGAACACGTCTGATTTAATTTCCAGATCCACCAGGCCGACGTGGGCGTCCAGACACGGAGAGAGTCTAAAAAAGGCGTGCGAGCGTCAGAGCACCGGAGGGCGAGGTCAGCTGACCTGGAGAAGGCCCGCAGGTCGGCGCTGAGCGTGGCGGACGAGCGCTGGACGACGGAGTACATGCGCTGCTTCTCTGCTCGACTGAGGTAGAGGCTGATCCAGGATCAGTGGACCAAACCAGCACTACAGGACCGTCACGTGACACGAAAATATTCCATACGAGAATAAAATACAGAGATTATTCATTACATATAAAAATAGTTCATATTTTTGATGCTGGCTACAATCACTTTCTCATGAATGCATACCAGGACCAAACATTTAACTTCTTGTTTTTAAAAGCTTGTTTCTATTCACCGTTTTGATTGTCATTTTATTCCCGGTTCAGTGTTTGATGTCGTTCTGAAAAGGCTTCGGATCTTCTAATCCGGACTTTAAACATGGGCTGCAGGGATTTAGTGATAATTTGAGTGGACCAAACATTCAATATCTGTTTATGACTCAGATGATTGTTATTGAATGTTCTCCTAGACGCTCCAGCCTGCCCGTCATGAACACGTCAGCTGTAAAATGTAGTTCTTCTGAATGTGATTGACTGATTGGTTAGTTTTATTTGATCACATGGTCTCAGTGATTTGGTGTTTGAGAGGCCGTGTTAGTGCCGTGCTACTATGTACTTTTGCAAGTCACGAGAAGTGTGTTTTCCTCACCGATCACCAACAACCATCCTTTTAATCCACTCTTTGCACAAACATGTCACATATTTAATATTTTTAGATGGAAAAAATAACCGAGGGCTAGTTGAATGCCATCTTTTGATTCTTGTGAATGTGATGATTTCATTATTATTATTGTTCTGAGCACAGATTTGATATGAAACATATTTGCTCACATGTATATATTTAGCTTCTCTGTGATATTAAAACGCATCAACACTGGTCATGTCGTAGACACTTTGAATGAGCCGTGACGCTTTACTTGAAACTTCATGTCTGTCGGGAGAAGTTTGCTCTGCTGTTAATCTTAATAACTGGTTGCCTGTTATCTGGACTTATTGATTTATTGAGTTATTCACTTGCTTGTGATTTCATGAAAGGCTAATCACAATGATGTTCTTGAATGAAGTGTGTAAAATATGCTAACTTGTGGATTTTCTTCGGCAATGTTTACATTTTGACCACTGTATTTGTACATGAGAACATATTTTCATTTGCAGAACAGAAATACTCCTAATAATGCATTGCAGTGAATAAACTATGTTTGAGTAACATCGTGTCCCTCTGATATTCTGTTCATAAGTCACAATATGAGTCAAAATCTGAGGAATCAGGGTTCGTACAGATTGGTACTTTCAGGACTACTCAATCTCAATTATCAAAACACATCTTTATTGTCTTTCAAATTCAGAACAAAATGGCTCTATATCTATATCAGACGGGTTGCAGTGTTTATTTTGTGTGAAAAGATTGTTTTATCAATAATATGAATTCAATAATTCAAGCACTTTTCATAAATATGACTGTTTTCAAGGGTTTTCCAGGACTTCATTTTAATTAAATTCAAGTATTTAAAGCACTTTAAGCATCTTGTACAAACCCTGAAGAATAGTAAACTACAGATTTCCAGTGTGCTCTTTTGGATCTCACTGTGTTTATTTTGTGTGTGTGTGTGTGTGTGTGTGTGTGTGTGTGTGTGTGTGTGTGTGTGTGTGTGTGTGTGTGTGTGTGTGTGTGTGTGTGTGTGTGTGTATACGTCTGACGTATCTTTTTCGGCAGCACTTGATCCAGTAATACTAACACTTTCTTCTCTATTATAACTTTAAAAAAATAAATTATTATTATTATTATTATTTGCGTTAGATTGTACTGTGAAGGGTCATAGCACTTACATACTGTTGTCCTACTGCTAGTTTAAATGCTTCTATTGTTTCTCATTTGTAAGTCGCTTTGGATAAAAGCGTCTGCTAAATGAATAAATGTAAATGTATAATGACGTGTATTACACTGGTATTACAACTTTAACGTGGTTTATGAGGACATAAAAAGCAATTTCTTTAAAAGCAAATATCTCCCTTTGCTTTGAACTTTGAGCGTTGTAACTTTGCAGATGTTGTTTATGATCAAACAGCAACATTACACACTAACTAAAGTTAGAAAAGTGAAATCATAATCAACCACCCCTTTAAAGACATTTTCTAAATGTCTATTTAACATCTGACAAGAAATGTCTCTATAAAAATCTTCCAAATGCCAAATACACTGAACAAAATTATAAACGCAACACTTTTGTTTTTGCCCCCATTTTCCATGAGCTGAACTCAAAGATCTAAGACTTTTTCTATGTACACAAAAGGCCTATTTCTCTCAAATATTGTTCACAAATCTGTGTTAGTGAGCACTTCTCCTTTGCCGAGATAATCATCCACCTCACAGGTGTGGCATATATCAAGATGCTGATTAGACGGCATGATTATTGCACAGGTGTGCCTTAAGGACTTCATTTCATGAGTCCTCATAATTCAAATAGCTTAAAAAACAGTATAAAATTACAGTATAAAATTTTAAAATACTGTTTGTACAGTATAAAAACCATTACGCATATGGAATGTCCTCACAAGTATAGCAAAACAAACTTTGTGTGTGTGTGTGTGTGTGTACTTGTACAACTATCTTTGTGAGGACCAGTTTGAGTTTTAGACCATTGGAGTGAGGACATTTTGGCCGGTCCTAACTTTCTGAGACCTCTTTAAAGGCCTGTTTGAGGGTCAAGACTTGGTTTTAGGGATAAGGTAATTAGGGTAAGGTTGTAATTAGGGTAAGGTTTAGGGTAAGGGTTCGGGTTCGGCACTTAGTTGTGATGGGTAAAGTTAGGGTAAACTGCTAGAGATTGCATTTTGTCAATGAATGTCCTCACAAAGATAGATGTACAAGAATGTGTGTGTGTGTGTGTGTGTGTGGTTAATGTCAACACCTCAACTGGTTTTCTAATAAGAGTTTCTTCACACATGCCATAAAGTGTCAGGCATCCACAGCACAGTCCAAATCCTCTCGCCAGCTCAGAGACCAGCTGAGCTTTGGTCTGGACCCGCTGACGGACAGCGCACAGCTCGGAGGTCTGGGTCGTGTCATGATGTCATGTATGTCTTTGTTTTCTGGGCTGTTAAACAGCGTGATCAGAAGTGCTGACGTGCCATTGTGATCTGTTTAACCGGCACTATATATAGACACCTGCTACAAGTCTAATCTCACTGACAGCTGCATGTCTGTGAAGCAAGCGCGGTGGACAGAAAACTACTGTGTGTGTGTGTGTGTGTGTGTGTGTGTGTGTGTGTGTGTGTGCTGGGAGAAAGTGTGCGTCACCAGAGATGTGTTTTAACTGGTATACTGTGTCTAAACAAACATGTGTTGGGGTTTTTCAATCAGAAGCTGCATCTGTGGCTCTAAGGTTTGAAACTTTAGACACTCGTGTTACACTTGCCCGCCTCCTTCATCTCCTTCCCGTTACACAGCAGATCCCGCGACGCTGGTGAAGACCATCAACCAGAGGAACAGCAGCTGTTTTCGTATCACACCTGTCCTCACTGATCTTCACCAACCCGAGCTTCTGTTGACCACTGGACGAGGAGCTTTATAAAGTGCAGATTATGAAGATAACACACGAACGTCTCCAGTTTTGCATACATTCTAAATCATAAACATCTTAAAGGGGTGGTATAATATAATGCCCTTTTCACAAAATGTAAAATAAGTCTTTGATGTCCCCAGAGTGTGTATGTGAAGTTTTAGCTCAATATACCCCACAGATATTTTTATATAGCATGTTAAAGTTCTCACTTTTTGAGGGTGAGCAAAAACGCACTGTTTTGTGTCTGTCCCTTTAAATGCAAATGAGCTGCTGCTCCCGGCACAGGGGGCGGAGCTTCAAGAGCTTGTGTTCTTTTACCTCACACACACACACACACACAGACATGCACTGAACATTTCAAAAACGTTTAGCCTTTTATGTTCAAACCGGAGTCAGACAAAGATGGAGAGACTCAAGAAGAAGTGACAACATGTAGACAACATTTCTGAATGGTTAGTTGATTAATTTAGGTAGCTTATGTGTAGTTATCTTCTACTCATTGATTAGATTGATAATCTATAAATCGTGTTCAGGGGGCGGGATTTATGTAAATTTTAGGGTTGGTGATGTCACTAACCCGGGAGGAATGTCGTGTAGTTCCTACCAGCAGTTTGTTGTAGTCCTTAAAAAGTGATTTCTTTAAAAGCAAATATCTCCCTTTGCTTTGAACTTTGAGCGTTGTAACTTTGCAGATGTTGTTTATGCTCAAACAGCAACATTACACACTAACTAAAGTTAGAAAAGTGAAATCATAATCAACCACCCCTTTAAAGACATTTTCTAAATGTCTATTTAACATCTGACAAGAAATGTCTCTAAAAAAATCTTCCAAATGGCAAATACACTGAACAACACTGCAACACTTTTGTTTTTGCCCCCATTTTTCATGAGCTGAACTCAAAGATCTAAGACTTTTCTATGTACACAAAAGGCCTATTTCTCTCAAATATTGTTCACAAATCTGTTTAAATCTGTGTTAGTGAGCACTTCTCCTTTGCCGAGATAATCATCCACCTCACAGGTGTGGCATATATCAAGATGCTGATTAGACGGCATGATTATCCAACCCGATCTCACAGCAATTCGTACGAATTTTACGAGGTGGCTAATTCGTACCAATTCATACGACCTCACTTGTACGAATTTGTACGTTTTTTGCTAAATCGTACATATTTTACGATTTGCCAAAATCATATGAATTCATACGAATGACCTACCCCTGACCCCGCCCCTAAACCCAACCGTCACGTGGGTTTAGACAAATCACGCAAATTCGTACGAGTGAGGTCGTACAAATTCGTACGAATTAGCCACCTTTTAATCACTCGTACAAATTCGTACGAATTGGTCGTGAGATAGCGTTGGATTATTGCACAGGTGTGCCTTAGGCTGGCCACAATAAAAGGCCATTTTGTTGTGTTTTTTTTTAATACTGTTGTATTTGTAACATTATTTTCTGTTAATTAAAAAAACAAACAAATAAAAACCGTGCGCACAGAAATCATGATTACTAGTGTTCATACTCACATTTGAATAAAAACACTATCCCCAAGTAATACAGGTGCACTGCGCAAGTGCCACTGCATTAACATATCAAAGCCAGAGTCATTATTTTAAAGAAAGCATTTTTCAAGTGTGTGTGTGTGTGAGTGTCGTGTTGATAGTCAATGTGATGAACTCCACCTGTGGTTATACTGCTAAAAAACCTGTAAACTTGAGGAGGACTGAGGCCATCCACTAAAAACCAGCAAAGACACTGAGTAAAATGAAGTGAAGAGAAAAGATCAAGACACTAGTATTGAAATTGTGTTTATTTCCATGACATTCAGTCCTCAAGTGTGACTTAAAACATCTCTATCGTGGCCACATAGCGGTGAAACCATTCACACACACAGAAGTTACAGAAGATGCTTCTGGTTGGATGACTTTCACCTGTAACTCAACAGCGTCCTCTACAGGTGGAGGTCCATAAATACTCTGGATCTGCTTCAGGAACATGTACCAAAACTTCTCCAGCACATTTAGAGACACAATTAAAGCCTTAGATTCAACACATACTGACAATAACAGTGTATTAAATGCGTTAAGAAGAAAATACTGTTCTCAATTATGGCGTTTGGAAACGAAACAAAAATGCAACATCACCAGATATTAAATGAATAGGCCTAATAAGACACAGACTACTGTTCACTCTTCGCCCTTGATTTTCAGCAACTCCCAGCGCCTGCTGTACTGATGTTATTCCTGCGTGATTTCTGCAGCAGGTGGAGGTCGAGGTCAAGAGATCCTGCGAGGGGAAAAGCAGTCGCCATCTGCCCGCCTAATTCCCACAGGTGTCTGCTGTCTCGACCCATTACCGGATCAGCGGAGACACAGGAGCCGCTCTGCCCGCCGGCCGCAGAGAAGCAGCTTTGAGTTCAGTAGTGCTGTCAAATCGATTGTTTGCGAATAATCGCATCTAACATAAAAGTTTGTATAGGCCTATACGTTTGTGTGTATGTGTGTGTGACTATATATATATAATAGATGCAATTGACAAAACGTATTTATATATAAAAAAATCCACAATTTCAGAATTGAAAAACTGAGCAATAAGGTAAATTACCTAATAAATCATGATGTAAAAATTAACAGAATATTTTTAAGTTCTTATGAATTTTTTTTTTTTTTTTTTGAATGTCCTCATTGTAAAACTTTTTTTGAAAATAGAACTATTTAAAATAAATAAATTTCTGTAGCACAAATAGCCTAAATAAAACATGTAGCAACGCCAAGATCCTGGGTTTGATTTTCAGGCAATGCATGAACTGATAATTGTTGAATGCGATATAAGTCGCCTTAAATATGCCAAATGCATGAACTGATAATTGTTGAATGCGATATAAGTCGCCTTAAATATGCCAAATGCATGAACTGATAATTGTTGAATGCGATATAAGTCGCCCTTAAATATGCCAAATGCATGAACCTAAAATGTGTGCAACTTCCATAGACATAGTGGACCATCAATAATAATTTTTCATTGAGCCTTTATGCTGTCTTCACGTGCTATCAGAATTTATCGTAAATACGAGTTTCCTCGCTCTCAGGTCGAATTTACCACTGGTAAGCTGATCATTTTGATACGTTCCCGAGTTGGGAGGGAAATTTTAAACATGGCGGAGGGGAGAACGATTGCTGTTTTATACTTCCCTATCGATACGGTTCACTCGTATTGCGTTGCTAGACGCGATAGGGAAAAACTACGAAGCCGTGAAACTCTGTGGCCGGCTAGTCTCGACAGGACTGGTTGCTCGCTTTCTAAAACCCGCTTCGTCCCGTACCATTCCCACCTGGGACCTGTCGATGGTCCCTAGGGCCCTCAAAAGGTCTACAGATTTAAGACCACTTTCGCTTGAGACCGCCCTTCTGCTAGTGCTAGCATTGGCATCGGTCAAGCGAGTGGGTGCTTTGCAAGTGCTCTCCGTGAGCGTGTCTTTGCCTTGAGTTCGGGCCTGACGACTGCAAAGTCGTCCTGAAACCAAAACACAAGACCATCTACTCCATTCAGGGCACAGGCCATTCCCGTTTCAGAAGACAAGGCCCTAAAAGAGTCGAGCGCTCTGCCCCAGTCACTCAGAGGGCGCCCGGTCACGAATAGTTGTGAATGAATGGAACGCTAAATATAATTTTGGCTTTAATAAGATTTTCCCAATAAATAGGAAAGAAAAATCCTGGTATTCGCATGTTTCCTGTTTTTCACACGACGAGCACGAGCTCACGACTTCAGAAGTGAGAACATTTCCGATAGCATGTGAAGGCAGCATTAATTTAGGTCCCACCACTCGAAATCCGTGAAGAAACTTGTGTGTCTTAAAACATTAAATCCGATATATTTCCACATGTTACAGCGCAAGCATCAGCCGGCACCTGTGAGTCCGACATTAGAGGCTGTAAACGCTGCTTTTGTGTGATTTCCGTGGTCAGATCCACTCAGAGCCTGAAGCCTGCAGTAAGTGTCATTGTGAGGTAATTGTTATTCTGTGACGGCAGTAATTACGTCTGCCATGAGAGTCCCAGATCGCCGAGGGACAATGATGTAAAAGAATCAGATCTGATTAAAAGCTTTAGGGCCACACACACACCTCTGACAGAGCCGTCTGAACGGGAGAAGTTCATTTTCGTTGACGCAAATCGACTTCTAGTCTAATTCATTCAAATGTACATGTTATCTCTTTCAACACGCATGCATTTCTAAATCTTTTAAAACATTGTTTAAAACTACACTTATCTTGCGTAGAAAATGAAGTAAACAGTAGAAATGAAGTTGTAAACAAAACATCAGACTGTACAGCAGGTGTAAAGCAGACATCAAATCCCTCTCCGTCAGTCCTGATCTGTTCATCAGCTAATCCACTGCTACAAATGAAGGGTACTGGGCCAAAACACACACACACGCGCACACACACACACACACACACACACACACACACACACACACACACACACACACACACACACACACACACACACACACACACACACACGCACACTACTGGCTCACTCACAGGTATACACACCATATACAGGTGAAGCTCGAAAATGTTTAATATGGTGCAAAAGTTAATTTATTTCAGTAATTCAACTTAATTCAACATGCAAAGTGAGATATTTCAAGCCTTTATTTGTTATAATTTTGATGACTATGGCTTACAGATTATGAAAACCTATATTCTAATTTTGAATTTGGGGTTTTCATAATCTGTAAGCCATAATCATCAAAATGCATAACAAATAAAGGCTTGAAATATCTCACTTTGCATGTAATGAGTCTATATAATATATTAGTTTCACCTTTTAAGTTGAATTACTGAAATAAATGAACTTTGGCACCATATTCTAATTTTTCACACTTTACAATAAGTTTGTTTGTTAACATTGGTGAAGCTTTATTGTAAAGTGTTGCTATATATATCCTATAATTTTTACTATTCTCTAATAATAATATATAATTTCAAATATGTCTACAAACTGTCTCCAGTCCTTTTCTCTTCTCTTACTCCAACCACAAGGGCTTTTACAAAAATGATACAATAAAAATGGTAACACTTTACAATAAGGTTCATTAGTTAACATTAGTTAACTACATTAGTTAACCTTAACTAATAATGAACTGCACTTATAAAGCATTTATTAATCTTTGTTAATGATAATTTAAACATTTACTAATACTTTATTAAAATCTTGTTAACATGAGTTAATGCACTGTGAACTAACATGAACAAACAATGAACAGCTTTATTTCTATTAACTAACATTAACAAAGATTAGTAAATACTGTAACAAATGTATTGCTCATTGTTAGTTCATGTTAGTTAATACATTAACTAATGTTTAATAAATGAACCTTATTGTAAAGTGTTACCATAAAAATGATGAATTTTCTGTAAATAAATAAATACAATAATGTATACAATAATTTATTAATTTCTCTAATACCATTATTAATATCTCATAACTCTGAATAATTGCTTAAAACATGACCTTAGGAATTTTTTACATCAACATGAAATAAAAACTATTAACTTTCTTTATGCACATTTTTTGTGTAGTTTGTGCATGATTCACTCCACGTTATTACAAAGAAAAAAAATGCTTGTCACTGTAATGTATGTTTATAAAAAATTTATAAATTTGGTTCGCCTCCATAATGATCCGTTCCATTTCACAATAGATTCCCGTCCTACATTGTTTCCCGTCGAATATCCTGTTTAATTTAGAAATGCGTCACATGTGTTTGTGAGCTGCATTTCATCTTGACTTTAAGGATGTATTTGAATCTGACTTCAGCCAGAAAGGCAACTCGCTGGCCCCCGTCACTGCAGCTGGAAGCTCTGGACGCAGCTCAGCTTCCTCCACCATGTGTCCGAGAGCTGTTTGATCTTATCCGGAGTCTTCTCTCTCAGCGTGAGCATCCTCGGCTCCTCCGCGCGCCGCATGCTGGCCAAGATGGCGCCGTCGAACACTTCCTTGAGGTTCTTCTGCGTCAGCGCGGAGCACTCGGCAAACGTCCCGGCGCCGATGCTCCGGGCGCACAGACGGGCCTCGTCTCCGCTCACCGGCCTCTC
>NC_136881.1:38572304-38689804 GCF_949152265.1 Phoxinus phoxinus
AAGTGATCAATTATTGTTTTTGCATACTGTTTAATTATCATGAAAATAATGTCATAAAACAATGGTTTTAAAATCAGGGTTAATTTTTTTCAAAATAGTTCAATAAAAAAAACACATTTATATATAAATATTTTATATACATTCTTTATATATATACAATTTTCTTTTTTTCCTTTTCTTTTTTTTTCTTTATAATTTTTTTTAAATTGTCATTATAAAAAGGTTAAAAAATATATATTATTTTTTTAATTTTGGGGTGAAATATGACGTGGGCATTTTGTGACCGGCTTCCCATTAATTGACTGGGTTGCTCATTAATTTATATATTAGTGTGTGTGTGTGTGTGTGTGTGTGTGTGTGTGTGTGTGTGTGTGTGTGTGTGTGATGGGAGGACTCTATCTTTAGTCTCAGTGTGAAATAAGGGGCGGGATCATCTGATGGGTAAAATGATTAGAAGAGGAAGGTCTCTGAGGAACACAGGACTCTAAGCTGGGGAGGGACGCGCGCGGGAGAGAGAGAGAGAGAGGATCCCCAAAGAAAGAAAGAAAGAAAGAAAGGATGAGGGTGGGAGGGGAGGGATGAGAAAAGACATAGGGGATGCAGAGGGGCGCCAGGCCACAGCGATGTCACACACTTTTTTTGTGCCTCAGTCAACAGGCGTGTGCCATGATGTGTGTGTGTGTGTGTAAGCACAGCCCTGCTGTCCAGCTTTAGTTCAGAGCATGGGAACCAACTGAACACACACTCCTAATGACCCGCGTGCTGCTTTTATTATATCAGTCACACACGTATACACACACACACACACACACTCCTAATGACCCCTGTGCTGCCTTAATAACACACCAACAGGCGTCATTAGATTCATCCACACAATGGCATTATCACACAGATCTGCTTCTGCAGCAAGACAACAGAGACACATGTGTGTGTGTGTGTGTGTGTGTGTGTGTGTGTGTGTGTGTGTGTGTGTGTGTGTGTGTGTGTGTGTGTGTGTGTGTGTGTGTGGACATCCTGATGTGGTTAATACACATGCTTTTTCTTTTTTTTAGCTTTACATCAACAATTGTTCAGTCACCAAAACTAGAAGTTTTGTTTTAATTGATGAGGTTATTTTGCAGAGAAATGTTCATTTTGTTTTACCAGATCACCAACTTTTGTAAGAAATTATGCAAACTAGCAAGCCAAACATATTTACATTTACCTTTATTTAATTGTAATATATATATATATATATGTGTGTGTGTGTGTGTGTATGTATGCATGTATATATATATATATATATATATATATATATATACATGCATACATACACACACACACACACACATATATAATCATATAAAGATACTTAAAATAAATAATTTGCAATTTTTTACATTAGCAGTGAACAATTTTAATTGTGTATGTCTTGCTAGTTTGCATACGTTAGTCAGCAAAATGAACTTAAACAATAATTTGTGAACAATTTGTTTCAATAAAGCTCAATAAAATGTAATGTTTGAGCATCGTACAAAGATTTCAGCATCAAAAAAGCATTAAAGTCACTAAACGCGCATTAAACAAGTCCTCGTTCTCTATAAACCTGCATAAATGACACAGTGGCTCTGGAGTTTCTCCTAAAGGTCGTCTCAGAGGCCCGGCCTGCGCTGCGTCTTCATTAAAGTCTGCAGAAACCGTGGCTGTGTAATAGATGGAGGCGCGCGCGTGTGTGTGTTGGTGTGGAGATGACCACTCACAGCATCTGTCTGTCCAGCTTGCAGGGGCATCGGCACACAAAAGCCCCTCTCCCCCGGGGCAACACACACGGGGCAGGGGTCTGAGACCTCTGCAGAGAGCGACAGAATGCAGGAAGAGAAAGAAAGAGCGCTCCCCCTCTCCCTCACTCCCCTTCACCTTCAGGACCCCTGTTTGTCCCGCAGCGAGCGACGCGGTGGAAGAGGGCATTCCTGAAGAGATCACAACAGGTGCACAGCGGAGAGAGAGAGAGAGAGAGAGAGAGAGAGAGAGAGAGAGAGAGAGAGAGAGAGAAACTGGGAAATTAACTCTGTCCAGGAACTGACCCCAGACCTGCTTGTCTGTCGCAATGAAGTTACCAACATATGTGACCCTGGACCACAAAACCATACATGGGTCCATGTTTTTTATAAATAATCTTTTCATTGATGTATGGTTTGTTAGGACAGGACAATATTTGGCCGAGATATGAAAATCTGGAATCTGAGGATGCAAAAAAATCTAAACATTGAGAAAATCTCCTTTAAAGTTGTGCATTTATGTTCACGATTGTGCTGCATTCACTCACAAAATACACGTTTTATATATTTACGGTAGGAAATTGACTAAATATCTTCATGAAACATGATCTTTACTTAATATCCTCATGATTTTTGGCATAAAATAAAAATCGATAATTTTGACCCATACAATAGGCCCTATGCACAGCTGCACTACTTCCTGAACGATTGGCCAAACTGATTAATCCAGGTGTGTCTGATTATTGTTGTTGGTCAGACACACCTGGATTAATCAGTTTGGCCAATCCTGGCAGACAGGAAACAAAAGAGCCTGCTTACGTTCAGGAAGTAGTGCATAGGGCCTATTGTTGGCTATTGCCACAGATATACCCGTGCGACATGTGACTGGTTTTGTGGTCCAGGGTCACATTATATATTAAATATATAAACTATAATAAAAAATTCAGTGAAAATATTTATCTATTACTGACAAGTGCTGATACTAGAGCATGGTTGATTCATATTATTTTGTTCATTTGTAAAATTAAGAAATAGCAACTAAAAAACATACAGAATATTTAACTTTTATATTACACCATATTTAATGCAATTGTATTGTAATATATATATATATATATATATATATTATATTTATACATATTAATGTAAAATAAAAAAACAACCAGTTTCATAATAACATATTTGTATATATTTTATATTTACACCTATATATAGGAAAATTAATTTATAACATTAGTTTATATAGGCTATATATTAATTTTGATATTTTTTCTAATAAAATATAATATAAATAAAATTATGTATTTATTTATGTATTATATATATATATATATATATATATATATATATACATACATATATATATATATATATATATTTTTTTTTTTTTAAACAAAAACATAAGATTTAACTGAAAACATTAAAGGTAAAATTTAGTACATTTGAATTAAATTTTGACATAACTGACTTTTTTATTTTATATATTTATTTTTATATAAAAACATATACATTTTTTTCTAATAAAATATAATAGAAATAATATGACGTATTTATTTACATATATAATTTTATTTTATTAAATGCTATTTTTTTATATTATGAATATTTAATTCATAAAAATTCTCAAATATAAGATTTATTTAAAAAAACAAAATGTAAAATTCATAAAATGTAATAAATTTTGACAACTGACTTTTTAGAAAATATGAACATTAAATCTAAAATATAATAAAAAGAAAAGCATATACAATAAAAAAATGTAAATGCATTTTTTTTGTCATATAAAAGTAATTATAGAATTTTTTTTTTTCTAACTAAATAGTCTCATACTGACCAAAACTGCCCGAATAATTGGGCTGATCAATAAATCATCATCACTAATCCTCACTGGACAATGGTAACACACGCAGGGGCTCGGCTCGGACAGTTATTGAGCTGTTGGTTGAAGGTGAATAATATAAACATGAGCGTCTACAGATCTCGAATCATATCTGATGTTGAGCGGTGATGGATGAGACGTCAGGGGACGGCGCTCGATGACCGCTGACTCCAGATCAGTGCGTGCGCAGAAAACAAGCCCTTTGTGATCGAGCTCTTCCCACGAGCTTCATCTTACCACCGACACACTCAACACCTGCCGGCGGCTTTGTCTTAAAAAGCTGATCTTGGTTATTCGGTGTTTCTGGGGCTTTGTTGCGGCCGGGTCACTTTTGGAGGGTGTGACGCTTGATTTTGTTACAGAAGCGTGATTACTGTATACCTGAGGCTCTCTCTTATGACCTACAATCACACCCCGTGATCCATGCGTTACTGCCAACCTGACACTCCAGAGCTGTAGCGTCCCATATTAAATCAAACACACACACACACACACACCTGTGTTGGCGTTGTTTGGAAATGAGCAATCATCCTGCAACAGATTGTTTGAGCCTGTCTGGAAGATAGTGCTCATGACAAAGGCTCATAGAGAGCATGTGTCCTCAGGGAACGCGCGTGTGTGTGTGTGTGTGTGTAGTTTCTGCCCCCCTCCTCCTGTGTTCCCCCTTTGTGGGCCCTTCTGAGGAGGATTGAGGAGGTTAAAAGGGAGGAGAGGCAGAAGAAAAGGAGGATGGGGGATGTGTGAGTCCTAAACACAGGTGCCTACATCTGTTCATCCTCAGGGCAGATGCTGCAGACACACACAGAAACACAGAGGACTTCATCTTCACAACAAAAGCTGAAGTACACTACAAGTCACACCTACTCGCTCTTTGTTACTACGGTCCTTCCTCGCATTATAAAGTAACAGCAAAGTCATTAAAACTGTGGGGTGAAAAACACACAAACATGTAGAGACTCAAATTAAACTTAGTCTAGATCGTGGCTTACTATATCATATATTCATAGAAGTGACATTCCTTTAACTTTATTTTATATTTTTTCCCCCGTAAAAGATTTTAAACTTTACTTTATAGTAAAAGGAGGTCTTTAAATGGACTCTCTATATATAAACACACAGGGCTCGATGATAAGGAGTTTAATGGGTACTTGCCCCGCTAAAATATTCACTGGCCCCATCACAAAAATAAATAGTATTTTCATAAATAATGTTAACAAATTACAAGCAATAGCACAATTAAATACAATACACATGAAATAAACAGTATTCAGGTATGAAATACTATACATTAGATATACATTAATCCTTATTAAAGCTAAAGAAGTTATTCAGCAGAATTTTTTGAGCTACTGTCTCTTTAAGAACAAATGCACAGATCTGACACGCGTCAAATTTTCTCCCAACTCTTTTAGTTCATTAAGAGTTTTTGATTTATTTAAGTGATTAATTCATTATTTTAACTTGCCAAAACGGGCAGTTTAGGAAAATTGTGAGTGTATTCGTCCATTTAAGGAGTGAAGGACGGCATTGATGGTGCTTTTCATTCTATTCATTTCAATTAAATTTTATGAATAATGAATACGTTCATGCACAATTTATACTGTGACCTCAAAATGTATTAAGTCACACTCAATTAATAGCCTTAATATCACTGCATTATAAAAAAACAATATTGAAGCAAGTGTCTTTTCTCTTCACTTTTCTGCATAATTTTAGCTTTTTTGTCTCAGAATCAGCAGTGTTCGTGGATGACCTCAGTTCTCCTTCAGTTCACAGGTGTTCGAGCACAAAACACAGTTCATCACATTAACTCTCAACACCATCCACTAATGCGTCACAAACACTGGCACATACTCGACTTTGAGCACTTTATTGTTTAAAATCAGCTTTAAAACAGAGTTAAAAAACGTAATTTTACTCGAAAGTATACTTGAGCTTCTTTAACATATTTTACAACACACACACACACACACACACACACACACACACACACACACACACACACACACACACACACACACAATGTTAAATACTTTAATATTATTTTTAATTAAAAAAAACAATTAATTTATTATGAATAAAATGTAGGCTAATTCAGTACCGGTCAAAAGTTTGAAAAAAATAATAATATATATATATATATAGTGCATAGTCTCATATTGGCCAAAAACTGACAGATTAGTTGGACTTGTATGTTGTTCTTATCTAATGAAAAAAATTAGTGACTTAAGTTTCTACTGGCTGTATTTGTCTACAAAACTAATTTGAAGCATTTAAGACATCAGATCAACGGGTATTTAAGATTATTAGAAACACATAGTCTACATTGTGAGGTGTGTGTAAACTTTTGACTGGTGGAACTAAGAGAAATAATTTCCAGCATAAACCCATCACGTGGGACGAACGTGCACTGCATCGACATCTTTAGCGTGGTGTCAAAAATGCCTATTCCTTGTCAAATCAATATGTTGAGAGAGACAGAGGTCGATGTGTTGTGGTGGCCGGACGCGCGCATCAGTCCCAGGAGCCCTGGAAGCAGATGTGTTTTGATACGCGCAGGCACGCGACAAGCGTCAGCTCCCAAACGTCCACGCCTGTTTCCTTACGCTCGCACACACCCACAAACAGACTCACACGGGCGCAAATAAGAAGATCCCTGCGTAATTATTGAATGATTGTATCCCCTCGGGAGGCCCCCGAGAGAAGCTCAATGAAGCCACGACCACCATGTCCATGGCAACGGCGCATGATAATGAGCCTCGTGGTCAGAGCCAGGGCGCGCGTGGATTGTTCTGCGCGCCCGCGGGCAGCTGCTCAAAGTAACATGATCTGAAAGTTGAAACAATGCGTGGACCACAGGTAGCCTCTGATCAACGCGCGTGCTTTTTGTTTTTAAGCGGAACTATATGATAAATATGCGAGTAAAACACGTATTTCTCATTCTAAGATGGACAGGGTGCGAATTACCCCTCCTCTACCCCCCAAAGGAAGTGACAACAAAAGCGTAGGGGTGTCTTAGTAAGCGTGCATTTGCCTATGCTTTTGTAAATACAAGTATATGTTTCGACAGGGGTTTAGTAGCTAATGATAAACATTTAAAAACGAACTATAAGTGAACGAACGCGTAACCGTAATAAAGTGATGCTGACGCGCGGTTATTAGGCTATTTATGTATCAAAAGAATCACATAAGTTGATTGGGACACTTTTCCCAAGTCATTTCAATGGCAAAAAAGTGTCCCAATCCCCCTGAATTCACCTATATAAAGTGATCAATGACAAAAAAACATATTTATATTTTATTTGTATTTACAGTAGGCCTATTTTAGATCATTGTGGTTGGCCAATACGAAGACAAATTGCTCTAAGGAAACATTCATTAATGTAAGCAGATGTTTAAAATGTATTTTAAAAATAAATAGTTAACGCCCTCCCTAACACACTGGATGCGCGCGCGCGTCTCTTTCTGCCCTCTCATCCATGTTACCTTCTCCAATCTAGTGGCACGTTTTTGTAAGATAAACCGTGGCGTATCAAATCAGATTCTCCAGCCCCTTCGCCGATCGATAGGTCGCAAACAACATTATAGCCCCTAATTGTGATCCCCACACGACTTCATATGATCGATCCCGTGTGATGCGAGCCCAGCTTAGGTTCCCACGGCCGCCCATGTGCTGTCTAACTCCGCTGGGACTGCAACACTTCTGGCTTCGCCTGCGCCATCTGGCCCCTGCCGGCCCATACCGTTACAGGTTCTTTAACATGCTTCTAGTTCAATTTAGACCCAGGGCAGTGAGCACACACACACACACACACGCGCGCGCGGGCAGAGGGAGGGAGGAGGAGACAGGCGTTTAGTCAGTGGCAGATGGTGTGTAAGGGTCTGGTCGCGTCTGAAGGCGTACCGTAGACCCCCTTCAGTGACTGTCCCCCGAGGGGCTTCACAATCAATGAAAAACGAAAGCGCAAAGAAAGGCAAGAACAAGAAGCGAGCGAGTCCCACTGACCTGATAGCTGAGGGGCTTGAGTTACTACAGGCTTCAACTGTTAGTTCATTCCACAGGGGAGAAGGGACGAGCAAAACAACCTGACTAAAAGCTGTTGCTCGAGAACTCACGTTTGCCTTGCGCACTGTAAAGGGGGAAATAATACAGTAAAATGAATTGGTTACAGAAAAAGTGAATTGGTTTGTTGCAAAAGTATACCAAAAAAAAATTTATCACGTGCATCACTAAACAGGCCTATCATAAGCCAATAAAAAAAAAATTCTTTAAAGATATATAGTAAAAGAATACGCATTTTTGGTTCCCCAAAGAACCTGTCAGTGAAATGTTCTGAAAATAACCATTATTTTTCTTAGTGTGAAAAACACTTTAATTTAAAAAAAATATATAAATAACCTTTTGTGGAATGGACAGATTCCATTGGTGTTAAATGTTTTTCATGGAACCATAGGTGCAGAATAAATAACCTTTATTTTTAAGAGTATACTAAGAAAAAAATTATTCAGTAACAACACATAAAAACTACCCAAAAAGTAAAAAAAAAAAAAAAAATCGTTTTTTTTTCATGGGTAAGGAAACATTCCCTGAATGTCCTGTGCAAACTATTACATTTGTTGAATTCTATGTATTTTTTAATAGCTTTGTCTTGATGTAATGCATTAGTGTGTTTAAAGCTGCATTATATGTTGTAGTCAGAGACCTGATGGTTTTTTTGAGGTTTTGAGGCAAATTTTGATAAACTTTAAATTGACACCTGTGTTGTCATCAGAACATTTACAATAAAAAAAAAGTAAAAAAAAAAAAAAGTAAAAAAAAAAACCTATATCTCAGATTGGCATATTGAGTTAGTAAAATATATACAAAACATTGTATGCTCACTGTATTTTTATTTTTTACAAGCTTCACAATTGACAGTTTTTAACCATTAACATAGTGTAAAAATTCAACATCCTAATAGGCTACTTTTTGTATAGCTACATGTGAGAGGAAAATAGTAAAATAATTGAAATGCTAAATTCAAATCACACACACAGGGAGCAAATACAGAAATAGAGGAATTCCATCTTTTCCAGCCCATGGCAGAGTCCCACCCCAGCCCCCGCGACCAGCAAAGTTTCACCAGGAATCGATTTTTTTCCCACTCTATGATGTCAGAAAATTTGGCTCATTTAAAGGTTGGTGGATTGGAAATACAGAAAGAGCTCAAAGCATATCTTAACACAGTGATGTAATTTGTCTCACTTGTGTTTGGTTACTATGGACCTCAGGCGAAAAGCTTTTGTGCTTAAGAAAATCGCACTTAAATGAACGACCAAATTAAGACCCCCCTTCCAACACCCCCATTACACACGCGCAAATCTCGCTCCTTTTTCTCTCCTACACACACACACACACACACACACACACACACACACACACACACACACACACACACACACTTTTCCTTCGCACAACGAATTCTAGCTAGGGGAAAAAATCGTAGCTGGTTCTTCGAATGTAAGACAACAGTTGGGCATCGACGAGGTTCAAAAGACGAAGAAAAACAAACATATATTTGTTTGAATGGGCTCCTGAGAATGGGACGATAAGGAGGCGATTTGCTTGTTTTTGTGGGGCTCCGCGGATCGGCCGATTATGAGAACGGTAGCGCAGGTGCTGCCCAAATTACCATACAGCTGAGAGCAAACTTATTCCGCCAGCACACAATAGCGGTGCGCCCGGGGGATGGCCACGCGAGTAACACACACACACACACACACACACATAGGCTACACTACACATACACACACACACGCGCGCGCGCTTCGAACTCTTTCACTGCACGCGTATACACACACGCGCGCGCGCGCACACACACAGCGGAAAAGGGAAAAGCAAGTGGAGAATTTGGCCTCCATACAAATGATGCGTATTCTTTTGTGAGTTTGCCTGACGCACACACAGTGTTAGCCTGAGGAATGTTTTTTAGACACAAATCAGGACTCCCTCAAACAGGAAACGCAAAGGGAAGTAGACATGAGATGAAAACTGAGAATGTCGTTCTCAAATGTGCTGGAAGAAGTTTAAGAAAAAATAATTTTTAAAAGTTTATTTTTTTAGACACACACAAAAACACGCGTAACTCCCTGAGCGCGTAAATGAACACAAAAGAACATACAACTTGTACGTCACGTTGGACTGTGTCATATTCTAATGCAAATAATAATAAATAATGTGTCTAAAACTTCAAGTTGTAAATTACCGTCACTTTTACGCACACACAGCAGCGCACTGATGTGTTTGGTTGGTTGGTTGGTAGGGGCTGGTTGCAAGCGAGCCGCATTGTAAAGCGTGGGACAGATTGGGGGTAGCGGTTCATTAGCATATTATTACCCCGGCATGTGGCACCCCGTATAAAACTGGCGGCAGGCGGCCTCGCTCCAGATACAAACGCACAGTGTCCGTCGGAGAAAGACGTGAGGAGGGATGTTGGACCAGTGACAAACCCTGGTTTAGGATCAGACGAAGAAGGAACTATAAGAGCACACACGCGCATTCTTCTCCGAATTTTGAGGATTATATCATTCCGACGGAATTCCACAAGAATTCTATTTTAATTTGGAACTTTCAGTTTGTTTTGGACACACTTTTTTTTCGCGGGGAAGAACTGGGAATTGTTTTGACATGAAAGGGAACTGCGTTCACGCTCAGTATCTTTTGAAAGCAAGCCTCTTCCAATGAATCAGCCGGCGAAAAGAAGAGGCTTTTAATACGAGGGATCTCCTGACTGATCTGGGAGCAGCCAAGTTGCTCAAAGACTTTCAAAAAAAAAATTAAACTATTTATTTATTTATTTATTAATCATGGGACGCCACTTACTGTTGCTCTTCTCCATCCTGTACATGCTGCTTTGCCAGGTAAGGACTCTTCACTCATGTCAGAATAAGGTAATGTGTTAAATTGCAATCACATTTAGATCTAATACTCATACATTCATTCTTCTCCAGGCGTCTTCCTCAGGCGTCTTCGAGCTGAAGTTGCAGGAGTTTTTGAACAAGAAGGGCGTGCAAGGCAACAAGAACTGCTGTAAAGGTGGACTTACCACCCCGTACCAGCAGTGCGACTGCAAGACTTTTTTCCGCATCTGTTTAAAACATTATCAGCCCAATGCATCTCCAGAGCCACCCTGCACCTACGGAGGCACCGCCACCCCTGTGCTGGGGTCCAACTCTTTCCAAGTGCCAGATACCTTACCGGATGGCTCTTTCACCAATCCCATCAGGATGAATTTCGGTTTCACATGGCCGGTGAGTACCCTTTAGTACCAATGCACTGACTTCAAAAGTGATGGTCAGCTCATTTTCTAATGGACAAATCTGTTTTTGCTGTTGCAGGGAACTTTTTCTCTTATTATTGAAGCGGTGCATGCTGATTCCAAAGAGGATCTGACAACAGGTATGTTATCTGACAGTAAAAAGAGAAAATAATGAGTTGTGTATGAATATTGTTTTGAACGGCATGACTGAAAAACATGCATTTTCTACACAGAAAACCCAGAGCGCATCATCAGTACCATGACCACACAGAGGCACTTGACTGTGGGCGAGGACTGGTCTCAGGACCTTCACAGCGTGGGACGAACCGAGCTCAAGTACTCCTACCGCTTTGTGTGTGATGAGCACTACTACGGAGAGGGATGCTCCGTGTTTTGCCGGCCCAGGGATGACGCATTCGGTCACTTCACCTGCGGGGAACGTGGAGAAATCATCTGCGACGCAGGATGGAAGGGCCATTACTGCACAGAACGTGAGTAAAAAAATATTGTATATTACTAAATTATTAATGGTATAGTAAACATAGCGCTTTGCTATCATGATTTTTGAAAGGCTGTGCTGTTATTTAGAAAAGAGAGGGAGAAAAAAAAAAGTTAACGGTTACAAACAACTTGTAACTAAAACCCTGCCCCCCACACTCACACTCACACTCCCCCTTCCAGCCCACTCTCACAACACACCACTTGATTTATTCCAGTCGGGAGGAGGAAAGTTTTTAGGAATAATCTCACGCGTGCCATAAATTTACATGCTGCCGTTCGATTGGCTGCTCGCGGAGTGGGCCGGCTGCCGATTGGCTGGCGGAGGGGAGGTATTGTTTGAAGTGGGCAGCTGCCGGGAGTGCGCAGACAATGGAGCAGCTGTCGCCCGCTGGCCGCGCATACACCAGCTGTCCACTCTTATCTTCCCTACCCGGAGACATCGAGAGCACAGGGGAGGAGAAAAAAAAAAGTTTTGACCCACAGTGAAGAGAGGGAGGAAAGAAGGGTCCCCTTGTTTGTGAGCGCCCTATTGTTGTCATGTGTTAAGCAGAAATTCTTCAGAGGTGATTAGGAGATTTGAGCATTTTTTTTTTTTTTTTAGCAAGAGAGAACGGTAATAGGTTTACGTGGCCCCCTCATTTGAGACGGAAATTTTATGGGAAAATGTAAAAGTTGTGGATCCTTGATCCTAATGCAGGTGTTTTATCCTCCTTACAGCAATTTGCCTGCCAGGATGTGATGAGGAGCACGGCTTCTGCGAGAAACCTGGAGAGTGCAAGTACGTTCATCACAATGTTTATTAGCCATCATTAGCCATTGAAATCACATTCAGGAGTGATTTTCTAACTGGATCATTTGTTTATATTGTGCATCAGGTGCAGAGTGGGCTTTAAAGGACGCTACTGTGATGAGTGCATACGTTACCCAGGATGCCTTCATGGGACCTGCCAACAACCATGGCAATGCAACTGCCAGGAAGGCTGGGGAGGCCTCTTCTGCAACCAAGGTAAGACACACATAAGATCAAAGAAAATCATTTATAATTGCCTTGGAAGACTAAATGACAGAAGGATGTTTGGTAGAGAGGCTGGCTGAAAGAGAAATATGAGTTCCCAAGTGCACAAGACTACAAAAGAAAGAGCGAGCAACAGCTGTCCAGCTGCGGTTCAACCATGTGTCGCTGCTTAATCCACATGTGCTCAACATATGTCCGCCTCTGTTACAGATCTGAACTACTGCACACATCATAAGCCCTGCCTGAATGGAGCCACTTGTAGTAACACCGGTCAGGGCAGCTACACCTGTTCCTGTCGACCAGGATTCACTGGAGCCAGCTGTGAAATCGAGGTCAACGAATGCACAGGGAACCCCTGCCGCAACGGAGGAAGCTGCACTGTAAGTGTACATGTTTTACATAAATTAGGGTGTATTCACACCTGTCTTGTTTGGTTCAATTGAATCGAACTCAAGTACGTTTCCCCCCGTGGTGCGGATCTTTTGGGCATCTTTTGTTTGAATACAGCAAACATACGAAAATAAATACGGATCAAATAACCGTACCGAGACCCAGCTGAAGAGGTGGTCTCGGTCCGGCTCCAAAGAAACTCAAGTTAAAAATTCTGTCCAATGAATGGATGACCTTAGCACACGTGTGGTTTTGTTTACAAATTGTGGTTCACTTGCAAAAAGGGCAGTGTAAAAAAACGAACCACACCAAACAAAAAAACCAAAGCAAGTGAACTAGCGGACTTTCCTGGTGTGAATACGTACACCCTAAGACTTTACAACCATGTACAAACCTATTTCGACTTTAACTGCATTAACTGAGTTAAAAAATGAGTTGAATCTTGTATAACTTATAAAAAAGTGGAAATTATTGATTATATTGATCATATAATTTTGTTACAGTGACATTATATGATTTCTTCCAGTTGCCTTTAAATGGCATCATTCAGGATTGAATATGAATCATTCATTGGAAAAACCCATATTGAATCTTATCATATCTTGATTTCTAAAGGTCTTTGTTCTTAGAGCTGTTTTTACAGTGTTGTGTAACATGATAAGAATAAGAGCATGATTTTATGTGGTCCAAAGGGCTGGGGCGGGTGCTGTTACTTTCCCAAACGCAGGTGTTTAAAAAACTCACCCGAGAGGGACCCAAACCTTTCTCTTTAATTTCAGTCCTGTCATTCACATTTGAACATTTCACACATTCCTCTGTAATGCATGGTAAAAAAAGGAGACATCTTGCCAGAAGTACAGTCGTGACCGACACACTGTACTCTACACGTGAACTAAATCCATAAAACAGGTCAAAGTTCAAGCATATAAGTGCTGACTTGCAAACTTGTTCTGTTTGCTGAGCATCCCATACCTTTTGCTTTCACAGGACATGGAGAACACCTACAGCTGTACCTGTCCACCAGGCTTTTATGGCAACAACTGCGAGCTTAGCGCCATGACGTGTGCGGATGGGCCGTGCTTTAACGGCGGACGCTGCGCCGACAACCCAGACGGTGGTTATTTCTGCCAGTGTCCCACTGGATACGCAGGGTTCAACTGCGAGAAGAAGATCGACCATTGCTCCTCCAGTCCATGCTCGAACGGTATGTTGCACTTTTGTATTTGAACTTCATCGATCTTTGTGTTGAAACCAGTCCAGAATCTCATTCTCTTCCCACTTTGATACACAGGTGCACGATGCGTTGACCTGGTGAACTCGTACCTGTGCCAGTGTCCAGAAGGGTTCACGGGTATGAACTGCGATCGCGCCGGGGACGAGTGCTCGCTGTACCCTTGCCAAAATGGCGGGACATGTCAGGAAAGCGCCAGTGGTTACATCTGCACATGCCCACCTGGTTACACCGGACGAAACTGCAGTTCACCTGTGAGCCGCTGCCAACACAACCCCTGCCATAACGGCGCTACCTGCCACGAGAGGAACAACCGATACGTGTGTGCTTGCGTTTCGGGATATGGAGGACGCAATTGCCAGTTCTTGCTTCCGGATAGAGCCTCCCAAATAGCCAGCGACGTTCCCTGGACTGCTGTGGGATCAGGAGTCCTGCTGGTGCTGTTGTTGGTGGTCGCATGTGCCGTGGTGGTGGTTTGCGTTCGCTCAAAGGTTCAGCAGCGCCGCCGGGATAGGGAGGAGGAGGTCGCCAACGGGGAAAACGAAACGATCAACAACCTTACAAACAACTGTCATCGTGACAAAGATCTGGCTGTAAGTGTCGTCGGGGCAGCACCTGTCAAGAACATCAACAAGAAGATCGATTTTCACAGCGATCACGACGACCTGAGCATGACGACAGAGAAGAGGAGCTATAAGACACGACATGCACCTGTAGACTACAACCTGGTGCATGAAGTAAAATACGAGGTGAAGCACGAGGTGAAACTGGAGCACGCTGGGAAGGAAATGACGGCGAAGGAGTTGTCCGATAGCTGCGAGGACGTAAAGTGCCAATCTCTGCAGGACTCTTCCGACTTTGAGGAGAAGCGCAGGAAACGTCTGAAAAGGTAAAACTGGTGTTATTCTTGTATTAAGATTTCTTCTTGTAACGATCAACTCAGTGTGCTCTCAAATGCTTTGCTAACGCACTATTCTCTCTTTTTTCTTTACAGTGATGCATCAGAAAAGTCAAAATATTCAGAGTCAAGGTATTCTGAATCAAAGTATTCTGAATCAAAGTACTCAGAATCAAAGTATTCAGAATCAAACTATTCCGATTCGCTGTATTCCGAGTCAGCATGTGCGTCGGCATGTGCATCGGCATCCACGTCGGCTTGTGTCGACACCAAATACAAATCCGTCATGGTGATGTCGGAGGAAAAAGATGAATGTGTAATTGCAACTGAGGTGAGTGTCGCATGTAGTTGACTTTACGTCATGCAAAGAACGTACATCTATTCAGCATCCTGACCTTGAATCTGGGAACTAACAGACTTTTTATTGTCTCGTCCTTTTCCCCCCATCTCAGGTGTAATGGGCCTGCAGGAAGCCGATGCTCATTGTGTCCTATGGGAGACATTTTGAACTCCCTAAGAAAATGCTGCTGCTCGAAACCTTAGGTGGATACGTCCCACCTCGTGACTACTGCTGCTGAGAAACTAAGACTGATTAACTGATATTCAGGATGAGCTGGTTCTCTGTACTGAAAGAAGCACAGGCAGTGGTGGCCTGTAGGCTTGGAAACTTGTGGAAATGATAATGATGGCAGGAGTGTCATTGAAATTTCAAATGTAGTTGTAAAATTTACCTGTAAAGCCATTTTAAAGGTGTTGGACAATGTGTGTCCATTTTTAAAGTTTTTTTTTTTAAACGTGGGTTCATCACACACGAAAATGGCATTAGGAATAAAACGTAACAGAAAGATACAAGGAAAGTAAAGTATCGCAGTGTTTTGCCATGTGATGTCCAATACTTTGTCCGCATTGTGGCAACGTTATAACAATATTTTGGCAACATTTGCTGGTTTTTCGCCAATAATTCCCACAGGCTTTTACTGTGCCCAGAGACTGCACCAAACATTAAGGATGTTAAGGAAGTAGTTAAAAATAAATGTGTCACAAATTTTCTTGCCATTGACTGTCTCCGCGACACTGTGGCAAAATTGTGACAACATTTTAGCAATATTTTGGCAACATTTGCTGGCCCCACAAGTCAGTGTACAAGGGACTACATCAAAACGGTGGATGTTACCAGACCATACTGGCCTGTCTTACACTGGGTTAAAATGTCACATGATGTCATATCCTGTCACATGACCAGTGGAAACTATTTTTATTACTTGATCACTGTGTAAATGGGAAAAATAAGTGCTCAAAAAAAAAATCTCAAAGTCTTCCAAGCCTCCGCTTTTTTTGCATTATGGTTTAGAAAATGTGCGTAATTTGTTTTTCGACGTAAGAAAATAAGTTTGTGTTGATGATGAATAATATCCTTGTTTGTATGTATTTTTTGCTTTCTTTTTTATAACAAGAGTTGTATGATTTAAGTTAATTTATTTTTATTTAAGTTGTATTTCTAAATATTTGTAATGTTTTTAAGATTATTTAAGTTTGTGTTTTTCCTAAGTTGCTCCTGTTACTTGCAAAGGCACTTCGGGTTGCTGGGATGTTTTGAGAAAAAAAGATATTTAAAGAAGGATTGTAAAAAAAAAATGTTATTAATGCTATTGTTTTCATTAACAGGTTTTTGTTTGATTTCCTTTCTCTGAATGAAGTTTTAGCTTAAATTATTTTTCCAAATAAAGATTATGAACTATTGAATATATGTTATTGTTTTATTGACAGCTGCACCACATACACTAGTCTTAAATATTAACGCTCAGCATCTTTACATTCATATTTGAATACCGACACAATTGTTATAGCATTTTCAGTCTAAAGTAAAGACAAACTTATAAATCACATGAACATACCACCAAAAACAAACTGAAAAAAAAAAAACTTTTAGATGCTGCTAAATTGGACCCACTTTTTATTTAAGCCTCTTTTGTGGATTTATGACTTCTATGTGTGCCACTCTGTAAGGGTTAGAAATGGTTTCTTAGAAAATATGGTATAGATTGGGATGCGGGTTCTTTATAGGGATGAGAACGAAGCTAATCATTAACATCTGCTCTGGCCTCTTGGTCACCCCATACTGGGCTATTCATCGCTTTACCCCACATTCTGCCTGCCGCGGGTGCATCGCTCAAGAGATGGGCCTTTGAGAAAAGCCGTCAAATAGCTGCAGGATGTTTACAAGTTTTCCACCCAGACTTGAGAGAGAAATTTAAAGCTTTGGGAAGAGCTGAGGGGAAAAAAACCCCTGAACTAGTTGGCAGATTTCCTAAATGGATGAAGCTATTTGGCAGGTGTTTTGGCGGGAAAGCTTTTCTTGATGATTTCAAACATGCATCACTACAACAACCAAAACCCAAAAAAAAAGTTGTTTTTAATGCATTTCTCTTAAAGCAGTTTCTGCTTTCTATTAAGAAAAAACGTTGCAAGATATTTTGTATCCTAACATTGAAGTAGCTAGAGAACAAAACGTCTTTTGTTGAGCTTTTATGGCTAAACATTAAGCTGGAGGAGAAGTTCAGAGGAGTTCTGGCTGAGGTCTCTTACAACACTCATCAATGGAGCTCTGGGGAACAGGCAGAGTCACACAATGTAGTGGCGGACAATAGCCGATACAAAAGGGCACCATTTGGGAGAGGCAGTGTGTGCCTATGAATGGAGGGAAGGGAGGGGGCAAAGAACGACAGATGTTGTCTGTCCTCCTGAGTCAAAGCGTCCTGCAGGCAGAAAACACCAGCTAGACCCCACATGGCCATGGATGAGAGACACAATGGAGACCCTTCAGCTCACGTCTCTTGGTCTTCTAATGATATTTTGCATCTAAACGTAACTTAAAACTACTTCGCATTGCCCTGCAAAAAAAGAAATTCACTTAATTTAGATATTGACCCTGAGATCAATAATTAAAAACTTTATTTTAAGCAGTTTTAAACTTTATTTACACAAAGACAAGCCTCACTATTATTACTGCTCATACTTAAAAGTTATGGATTCTTCAAAATCCCTAATACTTAGAAACCTCAGAACTTTCATAACATACAACTCATTCACTCATAGAACACAGTAGCAACCTCGTAGTAACGCCCTGACAACCACCCAGAACACAATAGCAACCACATACTGTATTTTCCAGAATAAAATACACTGTTACTTAGATTCCTGTCATTCCTGTCACAGGATGGCTGTATACAAACGCACAACGATATATAATAACAGGGAGATAAATGGAAGAACAAAAACAGGTGTGGGATTAATTAACTAATGATCAGGAACACAGGTAAACGGGAACTACTGAAAATACATTAGCAATCTCAAACCTTTGACACCACCCAGAATACCTTAGCAATCCCATAGCAACCCCCTGGCAACTACTCAAAACACCCTAGCAATCACATAGCAACACCCTGGCAACTACTCAAAACACCCTAGCAATCACATAGCAAAACCCTGGCAACTACTGAAAATACATTAGCAATCTCAAACCTTTGACACCACCCAGAATACCCTAGCAATCCCATAGCAACACCCTGACAACTACTCAAAACACCCTAGCAATCTCATAGCAACACCCTGGCAACTACTCAAAACACCCTAGCAATCTCATAGCAACACCCTGGCAACTACTCAAAACATATTAGCAATCTCAAACCTTTGACACCAGCCAGATTACCCCAGCAATCACATAGCAACACCCTAGCAACTACTCAAAACACCCTAGCAATCACATGGCAATGTCCTGGCAAGTGGCAACTACTAAAAACCCCATAGCAACACAATGGCATCTTCATACCAACACTCTGGCAACCACTCAGAACATTTTTTAGAAGATGTAAAAATCTAATTAAACTTAAATTATTTAATATTTGGTGCCTAAAGAATAAATATGGGCATGGCCTTTCATATTAAAATCATAGAGCAATCTTAAGTTGCTGTCTTAAGAAGGCCTCTGCCAAGTGCAGAAACATAGTTTCGCACAAACAACCCAAGATCAAACTGAGTAAGCGTTCTGCACTTCAATTAGCACTAGATCTTGAGCTGGCATCAATGTGACTTCATGGAAAACGAAGAAGGGAATAAGAGGTTTGCTCTGTGATCCCTTGCATTTTAATGAGCCGATCATGTAGAGTCCTCAGGGAACAGACAGTAACACTATATTCCGGCACAACATGGACGCTAAAATACTAAACAGCAGTGTAGTCAAAACCGCAAAGTCATCAGTCACGTCCAACTGAGCTGTGAGGGCTCGGTTCACGTCCACTGACTCTAGTTATTAATGCGCCATTACCAGCAGGTGAAGTTGGAAAACTGACCAAGGAAGAAACTGAGGCTGGTTCGGGCAGAGCTGGAAATAACTGAAGAACACAGATAAGAGGACGAGAAGAAAATGTGAACTGGGAACAGGAGAACAAGGAAGAGGACTCGGGTGCAATAGGGACAGACCAGGTGTGATGAAATAGTCATGAGGAGAGGCAGAGTCTAGCTTGAGTTACACCTGCCGGTCCTAAAGTAATGAGGAAAGAGCGAGAGGAAGAACGCCACAGAGATGGGGAGAAGAAGGAGAGATACAAGACGCTGGCAAGGGCATTAGTGAAGTCGTGGGAGCGCTGAGAAGGTTTGTGTTTTATTTGTGGACTTTGCTTTTGGATTGACTTATGCTTAGCTATTCTATCTTTGCTTGCTACTTTCTGCTAACACTAAAAAGTGCTTGCTAACCTTGCATGTCTGTGCTGTAAGCTCACGCCTCACACCGTAGTGTAGCCACAATTGTTTTTTTTCATGTGTGTAGAGGTTAAATTTAGTTATTTTACATGTAACATCACTTGATTAGTTGCTTGAGCTCTGGCATAACATCCATCTAACCTTTAAGCCTCGAGGAACTTGTTTAACCCACAAGCTACATTAAAATATCCTGTTTCTGGTACAGATCCTGCTAAGATTGCACTTATCGCTGTATTTGGGAGTTAAAAGTCTCTACCTTCACCTTAGCGATGTAAATTATTCAAGAACGCTTGGATTCCGTCACAATCTGCCAATCAGGGAGATTAAGGTGATGTGTCCTGAACAAGCAGCTGCTGGGATGTGGATCTGTTCTTGATGTTGATGTTTTGAAGGGTCACCAGCGATCTACAACAAAAGGAAAATCAGATCAGAAAATGCATTTTATGGTTTACATGCAAATCAGTAAACGGACAATGCAATAAAGTTCTCACATCTGACATCAAAAAATAATAATAATTACGGATTAACAGATATTTAGATGCAAAACAGAAAAGCAAAAATCTAACGTAAAATCTAACTAAAAATCTAAAATTTTAAATCAGGGTTCGATTAAACCAGGAGATGCCCAAACTTTTTACTATAAGCAGGACTGTATTTACCTGTAGTTAAAATTAAAACCATAAAAATAATTGATACATAAAATTAAATAAACAATAACTGAAATTAAATAAAGATTATTTCAGCTAGTTGCCAAAGCAATATAATTTTTATTTAGCTTACCTTGACCTTAACTAAAAATGTAATAGAAATTAATACATATTTAAAAAATAAATAAGACTTTTTTTTTTACAAAAACACACAACAAAATGACTAAAACTTTAACAAAAAAAAGCTAAAAATATATATATTTTATTTATTTGTTTTTTTTTATGTAATTAATTGTATATATAGTTTAATTGTATATATGTCTATATAAACTATAATAGTATGTCAATGATAGTAAAACATACTGCTGTGGACCGAAACTATTTTATTTTAAAATTTACATTCAGAATTTTTTTTTTTTAAATGAAAACATAAATTAATAAGAAATGATGATATGCTTAAAAGGCAGGGTTTTTTTTTTATTTTATTTTTTTATTTCCCCCCTCTGTTGATATGGCAAATCAAAGGTCATCACTGGCCAACAGGTTCAGGCATCTCTGGCTTAAACGGTTTACAAGCTTTCCTCGAATCGAGAAAACATTGAAGAACGGCATTCACATGACCTGACACACATCTGTTTCTTAAGATCAGCATCATTCTCCTCGAGCTGCAGGTGGAGCTGGACACTATTTGAAATACGTCAATATGTTACTTGACCGTGTCTAATTCAGATAATGGATGAAGACAAAGACTCATTAGAGAGTGATGTACCATCTGCTTTAATCTACTACTAATAAACTACACTGCAGACCAGGAACAGGCAGTGAAGACGAGTCCATTTTTATGACATCCACAAGTTCAGTAATATAGTCAAATTGAATCAAAATTGTTTAGCTACCATTAATAGCACTGTATAAATATGCTACATAATTACAAAGATAACATGAAACAAAACCGAGAAATTGCCTTGTGCACTGCAAAAATGTTGTTCTTTCTTAGAATTTGAACTTTACTTTTCTCGTTTTCTAATACAAATATTTAAACATTCCCAAATGAAGATATTAGCATGAGAAGCAAAATTACATAAAAAATATCATAGTGTTTTGCAAAAATGCATCAATAGTAAGTGAGTTTGTTTAATGGGGTAAGAAAAATAAACTTGTTATCCTTTTGAATTAAGTTTATTTTTATTTTATTTTTATATTGCAGATATTTTTTCTTGTTCACTGTAAAAAAAAAAAAAAAAGTTTCTCAACTCTCAACTTAAAAAAGGTAAGTGTTCGTTCTGCCTTAAAATTTTAAGTTTAGGCCTGGTTTCACAGACAGGGTTTAGATTAAGCCAGGATTAAGCCTTAGTTTAATTATGACATTAAAGTAGCTTTTATCAGGCTTTTGATACCCTGTAAGGACCATTAGATTTGGATGAGATGCATTTGCATATCTCTCTTTTCTTTATTTTCTTTATTTTAATAGCTTTGACCTCTGAGAGAGGACCTGAAGAACTGATCCTCAATCTGAAGGAGCGATCATTACTGAACTGCAGATCTCAGAGTCAGACCTAAAGCATGACTCGACTGGAACCGGCTCTCCAGCGCTCAGAGAGTCGCTCGGTGATAGAAACGCAGAGCGGGAGAGGAAGCGCCAACACCAGCAGGAGAGAGAGCGTCAGCATGAGCAGAAGAGAAAGCGTCAGCCAACACACAGGTGAGATTTACACCGTGATTACACAAGGACAACCCTTGACGTTCTACTCGTAGCTTTTCACGTCCTCGGATCTGTGTAATTTGAGTGATCAACAGACAAAAGCACAACACATCAAGTAACAGTCGTCATGCAAATGCCTTATTAATAAACGTATAGTGTATTTAGTGGGACATTACACTGTAAACAAAAAAAAGTTGGTTTAACTTAAAAAAGCAAGTTACCTTAAAATTTTGAGTCGAAGAAGAATGGTTTAATAAACAGAAACTCAAAATAGTGTGTTATCTTCACACATTAGTTATCGAAGTTGATTTGACAAATGAAAAAAGTTATGATAACAAATCATGAAAATATTTTTTTACAGTGTAGATTGTATTAATTGCTGTGCTAGCTACATTAAATTGCAATGTATGCCTTTTTAAAATTATTCTTGCAGTATTAAAACATAAACAGTAGTCAATTACAGGAATTACTAAGCAGAAATATTACAAAATAGTAACTTAACAACATTTTATTGCTGAAGACGCAACCATTTTGAGTGTTTCCGTATGGCAATGCAGCTGTCAGGCGGTAGGCCTACAAGTCAGATCTCTCAGAAAATTCTGAGTTTACAAGTTGAAATACTTAAATATTTCTTGAAAAACGTAATACTTAGTTGTGTTCTATAAGGACGCTTTTTACAATTTGTAATCTCGTAATTACGGTAATTCCAAAAATGCCATGAATGCAGTTTAAAGACCCGTTCAAACCAAGGACAATGACTACAATGATACAATAAAGATATCGCTTTAAAAATCATAGCACACCACAACTATAACGATAACGACACAGAGGAACGATATTGTTGGAATCACTTTTTTTTCCCAGTTGATGAATGATTAAAAAAAAAAAACAATGACAGCAACTTTAAAGAGCTTGATTTTGTGATGCTTGATGTCGATATTAAAGAGGCAGAAAATAATATTGCTTAGCCTACAAAACGATATTGTGCGTAGGTGTGGAGTGGACTCTAAAATAGTTATCGTTCTTAGTGTGAACGGGACTACAGCAGTATTACAGAGTATTTTGTCTTGTATGCAACAATCAATAAATAATAGAAGTGTAACGGTAAATGTACATTTATTCGTACGGTGTGGACGTCACGGTTTGGTTCATGCGGTCGCACGACGAGTACATTCAGGCGATCCACACTCCAATCCAGAAGGGGGCGTGCGGCAATGCAACGCTGTTTGATACCAGTAAGAAAGAAAGCAAAGAAGAAAAACAACAACTAACGATCGATGATGTTTACATCTCTCAACCATTGTTTCAACTGCAAGATATCAATAAAACAACTTGAGATTGAGAATAATATCTCACGTAGCATTACATTTACCTCAGTTTACCGCATTTAGTGTCGACAGCAGGTTAGTTCTAGCCTGGCTCCGCCCTCCTACACTTCCGCTCAATTTTCGTTTTCCTTCAGTACAACGTCTGGGTTTGCGCATAGACAGTAGCTATATAAGAGGGTTTGCGGTATATTTTGGGGTTTTCTTGTTCTACTTGAACCCCCTGCTTGAACAGGTGTTGTGCCGAATTTCGACTCCCTGCCAGAATCTGACTCCCCCTCACGTGCACGCGCAATGACGTCACTTCACTAGTCGCGGCGGTCTTTTTTTAATGTTAATCGCCGGCAGTTTCCATAGGCCTACGTGTAATTCCTATCAGGAACTCTGGATGCATGTTTTTTTATAGTTATCTTTATTAATGGTTGTTTTGCCCTGCTTTATTTTGTTTTCGTTCTTTTAACTAGCCTATGTTATTTTTTCATACGTTTGGGTTCAGTAATCTGCATGTCAGTCCGTCTGTTCCCTCCACACATTTAAATGTAGGCTATTTATAGCTACAGTAGTTCGTTTGTGTGTGTGTGTGTGTGTGTGTGAAATTGAATTAATTAATATTAATATTAATTAATAATCCATACAGTGCACCTTCCAAAAAACAACAACAACTATTTATTAGATCTCATGGCTGAGGAAGAAAAAAAGGTTTGAAAAAACTCCCAACACCTCTTTTATGAAGATAACCTATGAGCTGGTGCAGCCGGTCTCTTCTCTTGACTGCATTTTTTCTTCCTCAGCCATGAGATCTAATAAATAGTTGTTGTTGTTTTTTGGAAGGTGCACTGTATGGATTATTAATTAATATTAATATGAATTAATTCACACACACACACAAACAAACTACTGTAGCTATAAATAGCCTACATTTAAATGTGTGGAGGGAACAGACGGACTGACATGGAGATTACTGAACCCAAACGTATGACGTAAACGTATTAAAAGAACGAAAACAAAATAAAGCAGGGCAAAACAACCATTAATAAAGATAACTATGATCCCTACTACTTGTCATGAAGACAAGTAACTAATGACAGCCACTGTGTAAATTATTATAATTCAAAAAATGATTTGGAGTATAAAATTAACTTTATAATTAGATTTAGAAGTTAATGCAAAACATGCCTTATGTGCAATTTACAGTAGATGTTTTTTTTCCATTAATTTTAGTGTTGATTATTATATCTAAAAATAAATAGCAACTGAATTTAACTGGGCTCTGTTGTTACTTGTAACCTTTAATGTAATAGTAATGTGTAATTAAGGGCTCCCCATATACAGCATTAACTCAAAAATATGTTTTTATCCTTGAGAAAATTGTAATTTCAATAGAATTTATTTAAACACATATATACTTTGTAAAAAAAAAAAAAAAAAAAGTTTAATAAAAAAAAAAAAAAAGCAATAGTTTTCTCCCCCATCCTGTACCGAACCTTGACTTCAATACCGAGGTACGTACCGGACCAACATGTTTGTGTACCGTTACACCCCTGATAAATAATAATAATAAAATGATCATACATGGATTTATTATACATTAATTATACATGTTTGTGCATCAGTGCAGTGTCAATGTCTTGTCTTCCTCAAACAGAGACTAGAAGAGAAACAGAACAAAGTGGTGGACGTGCCATTTTTAAGAGAGCCAATCGCTTCCTCTCACAAGACCGGGAACAAGAAGATGGCAGTCCTCAGTCTCCCTTGCGCCACTACGAGAGAGGCCACCCTCTTCCGGCCAATCACAGTCCAGAACGTAAAGCCGCCATCCCTTTCCGAAACCGTGACCTGGGCCTCCCGTCCTATAGGAGGCGCACTGACAATTTCAGCGATGAGGCAATGAGCGGCCTCTCCCCTCAGCGAAACATGTCCTATTCAAATTTCAGACGTGGAGACAGCCAATCCCGCGCAAGCCCTCGTTCCTGCAGCCCGAGATCTACGAACGTCTCGCCACAAAGGCGGGGGGAATCGCGAAGTTCGTCCCATCGCCCAGGTTCAACAACGCACGGCCATCGCACATCCTCTCAACAGGCTTCTGGGAAATGCACTCCGTCAAAAAGACGAGATTCGATAGTCACGCGCACCACGACCCCCTCGCGAAACTCAGGTACGAATAAATATGCAGACTCCTTTAGCCCCGCCCACAAAAGAAGCCCCTCCCAGAGTTCTTACGGGCACAGCTTGGATTCTGAAAAGCTTTATAAGAATCTCAAGTCAATCGCGAGTTCGGCAGAGTCAGACGCCTCCGAAGAAAGGAACAGCTGGTCAAAAAGTTTACATTCTGATATGGAAATCGACGGCGATTATAACGAACGCAACCACAGCGGTCGCAGCAGTCGAAAGAGTGGTGGTGGTCGCAATACTGGCTACAACAGCAGGGATTTCTCTCCAACCGGAGGCAATCGTGAAGTAACTCGAAGTCGAAATAGTGGTGGTTATAATAGTCGCAACAGCCGAAATAGTGGTGGTACTTCAACACCTTATCGAGATTATGATGAACATGGTACTTTAAAAAGCAATTCACAAAAAAAAAATCGCAGGAATGGCGTGCACACCTCAGAAAAACAATCCAGATCTGATTCGCGTCAATCACTAAGCCCCACCCACTCTCATCGAAGCCACACCCACTCTCATCAAAGCCCCACCCACTCGCATCGAAGCCACACCCACTCTCATCGAAGCCCCACCCACTCATCTATAAGCTCCACCCACTCTCCTCTAAGCCCAACTTCACCTGCATCAACACCAAATATCTCCCAATCAAGGCGGAGTCGGAATCCAGTTCCTACCCCTGATTTGCCCAAATCCCAAGCCTCAATTGCAGAGACGGAAAAGCCGATCACTGATCGGAGCAGAAGCAACATCAGGCGGGGCTTGGAGGCGCTAATTCTCTCCGAAAACAACAGGTCTTCCAGCCAACCAGCAGTGCCAGAGATGACCATTGAGGACTATGTGATCATAGCAGATATTCCCCGATCAAAGCTGTACCCTGAAGAAGAAGAAGCAATAGTAGTGAGGAGGAGACCGCAGAGCAGGAGCCCACGCAGAGACAACCAACACAGGTCAGAGGTTTAAAGAGAGAGGTAGAGCGATACCGCTTTGCCACTGACATTTCAGTGGCAAAGGGGCATGAGCGAGTGAGAGAGAGACAGAGTGAGTGAGTGAGAGAGAGAGAGATTTACAAAAAAAAATTAAGATATAACATTAACAAAAGCAGCTAGAAGGAGCGCAATGGATTTAAAACCAGTCTCAAGACGTGAAATATCATCTTAGAAACACAACACTTGTTTCTAAAAAATAAAATATATAAACTCTACAATCAATCTTCACTCATGCATAAATTTGAAGACACCCATCAGAGTCATTAACCAACTTGTAATAGTTAAACACTATATTGATAGGGGATTTTATTAAAGGGATAGTTCACTTTAAAATAAAAATTCTGTCATCATTTACTCGCCCTCAAGTTGTTTCAAACCTGTATTAATTTATTTCTTCTGCTGAACACAAAGAAAGATATTTTGAAGAATGTCATTAACCAAACAGTAGTCTGTACCCATTGACTTCCATAGTAGGAAAAAAAAATACTATGGAAGTCAATGGGTACAGACTACTGTTTGGTTACTGACATTCTTCAAAATATCTTTCTTTGTGTTCAGCAGAAGAAATAAATTAATACAGGTTTGAAACAACTTGAGGGTGAGTAAATGATGACAGAATTTTAATTTTAAAGTGAACAATCCCTTTAACCCCTTTAACACTGCAAACGCATTAATCCACCAGCATTCAATTTTCTTTTACGTGAAAACCAAATTGCCATTTTAGCACGCCCAAATAAAAAATGTAATAAAACATGAACATATGAGATAGAGAGAGAGAGAGAGAGAGAGAGAAAACCCTGTCAGTAAAATGTGCTTCTCCTTTCTGTGGCTAAAGCTATGGGGATGGGAGATATGGTGATGATGAGCATGAGGTTTCAGAAGAGCGAGGCAGAGGACGAGAACGAGAAAGAGGAAGAGACCGCAGAGAGAAAGAGCGGAGACGTCCAGACAAAGAAATAGGAGGGTCATCATCAAAGACCAACAGCACTACATCGGGCCATTCACAGGTGCTGGAGTTCACACACTTCCTTTTCTCATTGTTTTCATTTCACTGTCTACTCAGCTGCATATGCAGCATCATACTCAAGACATCCCAATAGACTTACACTGAAATCTGAGACATTTGAGAGTGGAATATTATAGAGATTTTGGTGTGGGTCGGTATGTAACAACCCAGCAAGCAATAACCGTAATTTCACCATCTAGGTTAACTATAGACCCGATATAGTCCGGCTATATGAGTAACTTCTAGCCAAAATAACCTTGAATTCGGTTACATTTGGTTTTTGCCAAAATAATGCGAAATGTATGATATTCCATCATGTAAGCAAAGTAAACAGTGATTACAAGGTGTTTGGTTTAACACTCATTTGATTTCTTTGTCATCTAATTGATGACTCTTGGGTGATGGTTTAAAATGTTCACTAACAGCCCAAATTTTGCCTTGTTTTAGCCTAGACGTCTGGGCTGTGTGTTTAAACGACTATTAGACGTCTTTAAACAACAAAATTGCTTGCTGGGAACCAAGCAACCACCCATAACCTAATAACTGCATAGCAACACACTAAAAAACACCTACACAAAGTCACTAACACATAGCAGTGTCCTGCCATGAACCACCCACAACAATGATTCCTTAAGAAAATACATAAATAAATAAATATATTAATGAGTCAGTATCTCATATGTTCTCAGAGGTCCAGTAAAAAAGCAGAGAACACTAGGATGGTAAACGGAGGACACAGAGGTCCAGAACAGCCCCCTCAGATGCAGGTAAAGTCACAGTCATCACCGCCACTCGTTTACCAACACTGAGGTATTCAGTTTCTAGTCCAGAGGCAGGTGTTTATGCTCGCAGGACGGACGAAAACGCACTTTTGAGCTACTAGATAGAAATAACATTATATTTAGCGCTAGATACAGACGTTTTAGTGAAGCTATGAGAGGATTTGAAGCTTAAATTAAACTGAGAGAAGCTGTAGTGTACAGTTTAGTGGTAATGTGTCAAACCGCGAGTTGCTTAGTTCGCGGAAGCTTCAGGTCACATGACCAGCTGTTAGAGATGCTTGTCTTGTCTAGTCTAGTCACGCAGGGATAATGTAACGTGTTTGTATTTATGATTATTTAATAAGCCAGTCTTAAGTGCGGAAACTATTTAAATTAGCGCGAATTTGTATTTATTTAATTAACAAGTGAAACGCAGTTTGATGACACAACGTAGGCTACTAGCTAGAATTGAGCAACTAAACCAGTTTCTTCCCTATTTCATGCCAACAACCGGATACTCATGTCGGTAAGTCTTTAAAAATGCATGTAATTGTGGAAATACTTGTAAATGATTCATTCACGCGCTCATCATTCCACGCGCGCGCGCGACTGGAATGTCTCGTGCTCAGGATTACTGTGTTCTGGAATGTCACACACTGTTGCTCTGAAAGATTCATACTGTAACTGGAGATGTTGAGTTGATTACACACATCGAATCGCTTATGCATTCGCTTGTTTTAACGCAACTGGTTCTGTTTTCCATAAGCTTGACCTTCTGAACTGTAAAAAGGGATGGATGTATTTGCTGGATGAAGATGAAGAGGTAAGGATACAGGTCTGCTTTCTTTGAACTTGATCCTTTGAATTATGTTGCATGACATATCTGTCTATGTCACTTCCTATTTTAACACGTACTAATTTCCCCCTAATTTTGAATTGTTTTATTGCATTTTTATGAACTTATAAGAGACTATGTATGATATTTGTCCTTTTAACACTGGAAGGCTTTCTCATAGTGAAGAAAATTAGAAAATGGTGCTCATTTACAGAACCTAAGATATACTATCTCTTATATTTACCTAAAATCTTAATGTCGAGAAAGGTTCAGAGAGATTTTGCTTCGTTTGTGTTATGCATATAGATGTTTGACATACTTCTGTTTAACTGCAGTGGAGGAAGCACTGGTTTGTGATCACTGGTTCAGAACTGAGATACTATAGAGACTCTGAAGCTGAAGAGGTGAGCGACCGTCAGTGATTATTAACTACTGTACAGATATCGCTTGAGGAAATAAACATGAACATGGTCAAATGTGTGAATGGAACTGAGAGTACTAGTATCTGAGAGCATGGCAGATAATTGATAATAATAATAATAACTATCCTGAATTCTGTTTGTTTGTCACTTTGGCAGAGAGATGAGGCAGATGGTGAGATTTATTTACGTCACTGTCTGCAAGTGGAGGAATATGATGCCGACAAAAACTATGGACTTCAGCTGCATGTGAGAACTTTTCACAAACGCTTTTAGCGGCCAAAACTCAAGAATATTCCCCTAATGTGTCCCGAATCTCTCTGATTGGTCTGCAGATGCGCGATGGACTGGTGACCCTGTCAGCGATGACCTCCAGGATCAGGAGGAACTGGATCGACACGCTGAGGAGGAGAATCTCCTTCCGGGATTCAGCTGAAAGCATACAGTATGATCAAACTGAGGCGATAAAAAATGCAGAGAATCAATTAGGGATCAATTTCACAAACTTAGGGGTATAATTTTCATGACAATTAAGCATATATTATAGTGCACAATGGTATTTGCTACGATGTCTTAAAAATATGCAAAGCAAATCTAAATCAAATAAATCATTGACGGAGCATCTAATGAGTTTCATCATTAAAAATAATACTGAGAATTACAAACAGTCTTAAAAGTAAAATAGCTGGATTTCCGGCAATGAGATTTTGGGGAGGGGTGGGGAAATTATGGTTAATTGTCATGAAAATAATGTCAGAATGTAAAATTTGGCTTAATATTTATTAATCTCTATGAAAAAATGTATATTATAATACAACAAAATCTTAGACTGTGCTAAATACAATTGCTGATTTTTTTTCCATTCGATTTTCAGGTTCATGTTTTTGTGATATTCACCCATAGAGAATTTATTTGGGTTAAAAAGTCTCCCTGTAGACAATAATTTTATCCCTTAAAACTCATCTTTGATCACCAAATTTACATATTTAAATGTTTTTTCTTTGAAAAAAAAAATCTGTCATGCCTTAAAATAGCTTGAATGTAACTCTACACCGTTGCTTCATTTAGTAAATGCAGAATATGCAAATGAGCCCTGCCTCCACTCACTCACAGCCACTCAGAGATCCATTCGTTGACGATCACACGTTGATCTGATTGGTTAAAAGGTAGTGTGTGACGTCAGAAACACCAACGATTTCAAACCGTGTTTTGTCTTTGGTTCACTGCAGTTTTAAGCAGAAAATACTCAGCAATGCTGTCGACTATTGAATTTACAAATGGTTTGTCTTAAAGTGTATTAAAAACACCACTTAGACATATAAACAACATTAAAATCTTGATTTTCACCACAGGGGGACTTTAAGGTAACCTAAAAGATTTTGCTTTGGACTTTTTAAAACTGAAATAACCATTATTGACGTTCAAGTGGAGCCGGTTTGAGGTTTGACTCGTGTTTTTGTTTCCATGTAATCAGGAAGTTGATTTCTTTCTCTGTTCTCAGACACCCAGACAACAGTGACATCAGCGACAGAGAGAACTCCAGTTCCCAGAATGCACCATCCCGAACCTCTCCCGCACCCCATGACCCAGGGTCAGACCCAGCCGGTCCACGTCAAGATCCCACCGACATGACGTCCTCACCTTTGACCAATCGAAGGGAGGCGGGCGAGGGCCGTGACCGAGATCAAGAAAGACGTCTGGAGGACCGAACCAAGTGGTTCCAGGAGGGAATATCCGACAGGGAGGGCGAGGACCCCTGGGAAAAGGTGGAGTTGAAGAAAGGTGGCACTCCGGTGATCCCGACCAAGCCTCAGGTTCCCAAAACTCAGACGGTGCCGGACATCGAGAGAAAGTGGGCCGACTTTGAGCAGCTTCCAATCGGATTGAACAAGTCGCCTGTTGGTTCCCAGAATCCACAAGCGACAAATGAGGTGCTTCAGCGAGAGGTGTGTGTTTTTGTGTCATGGTTGATGTAGTAATGGGATTTAGGCAACGTCCTTGCAGAGGTGGAAAGTAACTATGGTAACACTTTATTTTACAGTGTCCTTGTTACATATGTTACATGTACATAGTAATAACAGTAAATTATGCATAATTACATGCAACTAACCCTCAACCAAAACCTAACCCTATAGTAAGTACATGTAGATAATTATTATTACTCAGTACTTATAATACAGAATTGCACTGTAATACCTTAAAATAAAGTGTAACCGTAACTAATTATAATTACTTTCGTTACAGTGTTTGAGCAGATTTGTACATTTCTTCTACTGTCTTGAGCATAACTAAATTGTGGTACTTATGAAAAAAATAATGTATTCAACTTCGCTAGGCCTCTGGCCTCCAGTAGGAATGAAACAGAAATGACATGCGCATGTAGCGCTCCATATTGCTAACATCGCCTCATTTTGGATAAAAATATACTGAAGTACTTTGTAATGTAGTAACTTGAGTAGTTTTTCAGCAAACTACTAATTTACTCTTACTTGAGTCATATTATTTTCCAGTATTCATTTTTTTAAAGAACTGTTTTTATAGTTTCACAATATCAAAACCGTAGTACAGGTGTTTGGCGGCATACACAGGTGAAGTATCATGCAAAAGTTGATTTATTTCAGTAATTCAACTTAAAAGGTGAGACTAATATATTATATAGACTCATTACATGCAAAGTGAGATATTTCAAGCCTTTATTTGTTATAATTTTGATGATTATGGCTTACAGCTTATGAAAACCCCAAATTCAAAATGAGAATATTGTGAAAAGGTTTTCATGGTAGAGGTGTAATTTATTTTCCAGTACTTCCACTTGTACTCAAGTAAGCAATACTTTTATTTAAGTACCATTTTTTTAGTGCTCTTTCCACTGCGTCCTTGTTAGTCCAGCAACGTTTCGCATGCTTCGTCTTCATGTGTGTGATCTGGATGCATTGCATTGGTCAGGTGGTGTCTCTGAGGCAGCAGATCGAGGGTCTTCGCGAGGTCCGTGCGGCGGCCGGCGGCGGGGGTCTCTGCACTCCTGACGCACCCTGCGCTCTGAGACTGGAGCAGATGGAGAGAGAGCACAGAGAGAGAATGAGCGAGATACACAACGAGCACGAGAGAGAGCGCAGAGAGATGGAGAGAGACAAACAGAGACTGCTGCAAGAGGAAGCCAAAAATACCGTTCAAGGTCAGGATGGGCCACCAAACACCACTGGGGCACATAATCCCACAGACAGATTATTCTGAAATCATTTATAATGTTGCAAAATATTTCTATTTCAAATAAATGCTGTTCTTTTGAACCTTCTATTCGTCAAAAAATCCTGAGTAAAATGTTTCAGTTTCCACAGAAATATGATGCTGTATTCAACATTGATAATAATAGTAAATGTTTCTTGAGCATCAAATCATCATATTAGAGTGATTTCTGAAGGGTCATGTGACACTGAAGACTGGAGTAATAATGCTGAAAATTCAGCTTTGATCACAGGAATAAATTATGTTTGAACTTATATTCACTTAAAAACAGTTATTTTAAATTGTAATAATATCTCATAATATTACTTACTGCGTTTTTGATCAAATAAATGCAACCTTGGGTGAGCAGAAGAGACTTCTTTCAAAAACAGTGAAAAACCCCAAACTTTCAACTAGGGATGTGAAATTTTTATCCGATACCGATAACCGATAATTCTTTATATTTGAAAGCCAGTAACCGATATATTGGCAGATAAATCTAAATCAAATTTTTATATAATTTTTGAGAGCCTGATTACAAAAACAAAAGTCTCACCATTAAAATCCATGTCCCAAGCACACAATTATAATGATGTTCTCATTATGATTTTATGTAGCCGTTGCACGTTGAAATGTATTTTCTTTTTTGAAGTGCTTCCAATCATGTTTCAAGCAATTCAAAACCCTCATGTTGAACAGTGTGCGTCTGAAGTGTCTCAGCTGAAGGAAATAATACATTATTTATCGGCTTTAATATATCAGCCAAATTTTCTTATCAGGCTGATAACAATAACATTAAAAATGACCTTATATCGGCCGATACCGATATAGTGGCCGATATATCGTGCATCCCTACTTTCGACATTAGCGTCCTGGTGACCATCCCAAAAAAATCTAGTGCTTAAATTGAGTGAGAATTCAGTATGTTCATTTCAAATACTAATACTTCTCATCTTTATTCATGCAGCAATGGAGGCTCTGAGGAAATCTCACCACGAGGAGATTGAGAGACTGAAGCTTCATGGAGGAGGAGGAGAGCCAACAGACCCCTCGATCAAACACCAGCTGTACGTCCACAGATTACTCACATCATAACACTCAATCAAATGTGCACAACCTACACAGTCTCACAAGGGAACACCACCAAAACTGCTCTAAGCACATTTTTGTGGTGCGTAGCATGCTGAACTTAGCAGAAAACATGTTGAAAATCCACTATACGCCTATTTAGCAACATAATCCTTTGCAAAATAAGGGGCTTTTGCACCGGAGGAATGTTTTCATACTTCACATAACTATTGACGCAAGTACCTGCTTTGTGGCGTGTTTGTACTGCAGGAATTGGGAACGATTTTAGTTATAAGGGAATAAATCAGCTCCTATAACCCAGCACTATAGGAACCATAAGTGACGTAAGGATACGCTGATTGGCCGAACGCAGGCCATCCCCGCCAACTACTAGTCAAGTCGACTTTAATAATCTGCCATGATGCTTTAAGTTTGAAGCCGACTAGTTGCGGATCATGGCCTATAGTGGGCCAACAAGATAATACATCTTTGAAGTCCACTTTTACGCTCTGTTTCCAACTGTTAAAATGACAGATAAATGCAGAGCGCTCCACAAGATATGTTTGACTGTACCATCCGGATGCTCAAAATTAATCGGGTGAATGCACATTTTAAACTGTTTATTGTACACGCAAGTTAAAGGGTTAGTTCACCCAAAAATGACATTTCTGTCATTAAATAGTCACCCTCGTGTCGTTCCAAACCCGTAAGACCATTCATCTTCAGAACACAAATTAAGATATTTTTGATGAAAAAAAATATTTAGAGGTTTCTGATCCTTCCATAGGCAGCGACGTTATTACCACTTTCAAGGCCCAGAAAGGTAGTAAAGACATCGTTTAAATAGTTCATGTGACTACAGTGGTTCAACCTTAATGTTATGAAGCATTATTCCTCCACTCCACCTCAATGTTATTGCTCACGTGAACAGCTTCAGAGGCTGATGCGGAAGAGAAGAAATTGTTGAATAAAGTTGTTATTTTTGTTTGTTTTTGCGCTCAAAATTATTCTCGTCGCTTCATAACATTACGTTTGAACCACTGTAGTCACATGGACTATTTTAACAATGTTTTTACTATCTTTCTGGGCCTTGAAAGTCGCAATGACGTTACAGCCGATGGAGGGATCAGAAATTGAAACCGATTGAAAATTTCATCAAATATATCTTCATTTGTTTTTCCGAAGATGAATGAAGATCATACGGGTTTAGAACGACATGTGGGTGAGTAATTAATGACAGAAATTACATTTTTGGGTGAACTATCCCTTTAATCGCCGTTCTAAAATAAAATGAGCTGATGCATTGTAACACACACACGCACACACACACACGCACACAGACAGACAGACAGACAGTAGCTCACACATCATGTGCCGATTACACGCACACAGAAACATTCATGTACTGTCAAGACTGTTCTGTGATTTATCAATAAAATAGCTTAGAAACTGAAAGGTTCTAGCATATATTTCTTAGTAACTAAAACCCACAGCTTCACTATTAGTAGAGAGACGATACCAGGTAGAAATAATTCACATGCAATCGCTCTCTAACTAATGCATTCATATAAATGTAATCTTTACTGAGCTACTTGATCTGTATCTGAGTTAGAACGAGCAGAAATCTGACGAAATATAACGACCCAAAGGCAAATGAACTGATAAAAATAAGCTGTTATGTAGGAGCGCGGTCATATCTGTGCACAAGGCGACCCGTGTTCGAGTCTCAGCTTGAGGTTCAGGCTTATTTGTTAATTAATGACATCATCAGCGACTTTTTTCAAATAAATGTCGACTTTAAAAAAATCCTTCAACCCCTACCAACTACACTCACAGTGTTCGGAAAAAAGACATCTGTCAGATTTGATGCATGTTCATAAACGTTTTATATTCAGTAATGCTGCCTGAATCCATCTGATTTAACCCTGTACCATATCAAAGAATAGTCTTTGTTTGAAATGGAATAGTTTATTGAAATACTGGATGTTTGCTGTGTTGGCATCTTTGAAGACTTTGAAATGGTCTAAAAAGTTGAGAGTGTGTTGCATGCTAGAAAACCCCAACATCTTGTTTAATATTTGACCGGCATGATGATATTCTCAAGGGAATCCTGTGTCAATAATTAATACCGTACACAAGTCCTCATCTGTGCCGTGATTCTTCTCTCGCGCCTCGGAGACTCCGAACACAAGAGCCTCATTTACTCTGAAAAGTGTAAGGTGTTTGATTGATCCCTCATCCAATCAATCAGTGAATCGATGACTGTGTGTGTGTGTCCATCAGCCACGAGTCGCTCTCTCTGCAGCGGGAGCTGGGCGGCCTGTCCGAGCGTTATTCCCAGCAGTGTGTGGAGCTCAACCGCGTCCAGAACAACACTGAGGAGCGAGACGGAGCGATCCGACAGAAGGAGAGAGACATGGAGCAGCTCCGCCAGGAGAACCAGGTAGACCGGAAGTGGGATGAGAGGAATGAGGCTGTCTTAAAGGGGTGGTATAATGCCCTTTTCACAAGATGTAAAATAAGTCTCTGATGTCCCCAGAGTGTGTGTGTGAAGTTTTAGCTCAAAATACCCCACAGATATTTTTATATAGCATATTAAAATTGTCACTTTTTGAGGGTGAGCAAAAACGCACCAATTTTGTGTCTGTGCCTTTAAATGCAAATGAGTTGCTGCTCCCGGCACAGGGGGCGGAGCTTCAAGAGCTCGTGTCCTTTTAGCTCACACACACATGCACTGAACATTTCATAAACTTTTAGCCTTTTATGTTCAAACCGTATTCAGACAAAGATGGAGAGACTCAAGAAGAAGTGACAGCATGTAGAAGCAACAGGACGTCTGAATGTTTAGTTAATGAATTTATGTAGCTTATGTATAGTTATCTTGTAGTCATTGATTAGCATATTCTGTCATGATAATCTATAAATCGTGTTTATGTAAATTTTAGGGTTGGTGATGTCACTAACCCGGGAGGAATGTCATGTAGTCCCTACCAGGCGTTTTTTGTAGTCCTTACTTTTTTTTTTTTTTAAAGCAAATATCTCCCTTTGCTTTGAACTTTGAGCGTTGTAACTTTGCAGATGTTGTTTATGATCAAACAGCAACATTACACACTAACTAAAGTTAGAAAAGTCAAATCACATTCAACCGCCCCTTTAAGCATTTTAACAGACGCCATTGGACGATACACAATACCCCATGTGAAACTAAAATTGTAACTTCTAGAGTCCCCAAATTTCAGATAAGGCAATTAAATAATGCATGATACACACATTGGTGAGGATCCAACCCGGATCTGAGACCAAAAAACGCAGTTTTCCTGGGACGTTCGCAGATATGAGGAAATCATAATTATGACATGATTTTGGTTAAACTAAAATGGACTGTCTTTACTTTTCTGACAAACACAGGAAGCTTTTTTTTACTTCTAGTGTGTGTGACTGATGCTTTATGTATTTTATCAGTCACACGCTGCTACAAATAATGATGGGAAATGTACACTAGTGTTCAAAAGTTTGGGGTCGGTAAGTTTTAAGGCTGCATTTATTTTTTATTTAATCAAAAAATACAGTGAAAAACAGTAATATTGTGTAATATTATTACAGTTTAAAATATGTTTTCTATGTAAATGTACTGTAAAACATAATTTATTCCTGTGATCAAAGCTGAATTTTCAGCATAATTATCTTCAGTGTCACATGATCCTTCAGAAATATTTATAATATGCTGATTTGATTCTCAAGAAACATTTCTAATTATTATCAATGTTGAGGATTCTTTTGATGAACAACATTCATATGAAACAGAAATCATTATTATAATTTCATAATAAATATTACATTATAAATGTCTTTTCTGACACTCTTGATCAATTTAATGCATCCTTGCACAATTAAAGTATTAATTTCTGAATAATAAATAAAATCGTACTGATCCCAAACATTTGGACAGTGAAGGTTGGCAAGCATTTATTCATTCACAGTTCATATTTTATATTAACCGGTAATATTTTACCTTCCTTACCTCGAAAAGTAGGAGCTTAAAGAAAATATCCCACTAGTAATTATGGTGACATTCAGGTGCGCTGATTTCATAAACGCGATCATGTAGACATCACATGTCATCCTGTGACTCAATGCATCGTGTCATATATTGAAATCGAATTACATTTTCGACACATCAGTTATTCAGAGGGAAAGAGCGACTGATTTCAGTGTGTGTGTGTGTGTGTGTGATATGTCTCAACACACAGCATCCTGTTTCATTGTTCTCACAAGAGAAGTGACTGACTGTCGGTGTGAGTTTTCTTCACGGACCCAGGACTAGTTTACTTATGCTAGTCAGAGTTATTGCCGTCTATACAAATGCATGAAACACAAAAGGTCGGTGTGTGAACGAGCAAGGCTTCTTGTGTGGTTTTTTAGCTTGCGTATGTCAATCACATTTCCTCTTCCTGTACACACAGGAACTGCAGACGCGTCTGACGGAGGAGATAAGTCTCATGCGATCCTTCATCACAGGTCAAAGGTCAGGAGTTGTTCCCCTCGGCAGCTACGAACGGAGCACCTCCGAATTAGAGGTGAGGATCTGACCGATTATGTCTTCATGATAATTCAGAGAGAAGTATATTAGAATATTCAAATTAATACAAATTAAAGGAACACTCCACTTTATTTGGAAATAGGCTCATTTTCCAGCTCCCCTAGAGTTAAACAGTTTTACCGTTTTCGAATCCATCCAGCCGATCTCCGGGTCTGGCGGTAGCACTTTTAGCATAGCTTAGCATAGATCATTGAATCTGATTAGACCGTTAGCATCTCTCTCAAAAAAAATGACCAAAGGGTTTAGATATTTTTCCTATTTAAAACTTGACTCTTACTATTAGTTACATCGTGTACTAAGACCGACAGAAAATGAAAAGTTATGATTTTCTAGGCCAATATAGGAACTATACTCTCATCCACTTATTGCGAATAAGAAAATATTTTCACAATATTACTGTTTTTACTGTATTTTTGACCAAATAAATGCAGCCTTGATGAGCAGAAGAGACCCTTTCAGAAACATTTTTTTAAAATCTTACCGACCCCAAACTTTTGAACGTAGTGTAATGAAATAAGGCAGACAGAGTATATATTTCTAATATATCAAAAGTTACTAAAACTCAAAAGACTGTTGTTAGATGCTCAGCACTGATTTAATCGTATATTTGATACTGTACGCGTAATCAATATAGTATAATCAATAACAAACAAGTCAATTCACTCTCAATCAAAAAGATGCAAAAATCCAAATACTGTAATCCTCCATTTTGTTTCCAAAAATGACCCACTACATGATTAATCCACAAAATATACGTAGAAATCCCAGATTGTAAGTGGAATTATATTCCTATAATATCCACTTAGGAGGAAATAAATATTCAAAACAGTGTTTTTCCTCTTTCCTCATGGCTGTCACCTTGGACCCACTACCCAGGGGGCAAAACACCTGTTTTTTAGGAAATCAGACATGGGCTGCTGCAAAAGGTTGTCATATAAAAATGAAATCTATGTCTGAGGATCACAACCTGGGTGGACAACAAGCTGCTGGAAACTTGTAATTAGGGTCAAAACAATCCTACCTCAAATTCTGCTTTATCTCCCCGGGATCACCCAAACATGCTAAAAAGGTTTAATTATATTCATGAATCCTGAGCCATATCTCCCTTATGCTTTATGCTAGAAACAAACTGAGCACATATTTCAAACGAGTAGAAGATAAGCTTTCGTATGATGCTGAAAACAATCACATTTTATATTGAAAATAAGTCATTTTGTGTGTTTTTTCCCCCAAATCAGTAACATCATTTATGAATTTGGCCATTAAAGAGTTCAAATCCTGATTTTTAAAAAAGCATTTAGTAGTTTTGATTAGGACTGAGGTTGATTAATAGATTTATGCAAAACAAATTTAAAAAAATATTTATCTGATACATTTTTACAGCAGTTTAAAGTAGTGGCTGTTTTCAGCCACGAACATAACGAAAGGGTAGTGAATTTGAACAATGCACAAGGGTTAAGAGGCATTGTTAACTCTTACATTCTAATTACATGTACATCAGATGAAAGCTTATCTTCCACTCTTTTGAAAGGTGTGCTCAGTTTGTTTCTAGCATAAAGTATCAGGGAGATATGGCTCAGGATTCATGAATATAATTAAACCTCTTTCCTCATGGCTGTCTCCGTGGACCCACCCTGATTAAAAGTCCTCTGCACTTTCTGTGGCGTTCAGGAATCAGAATAAACTTCTCCAGACATCACACTATCCAGTAGAAGAACATAGGCTCATTTTTTAGGTTTGAGGGCTGAGACTGAAGGTGCTTTTAGGGTCCGGATGGTGTAATTACATCAACCAGCAGGGGCTAATGGACCATTCAAACCCTCAGCCAAACCTCGACTCCTCATTATATGTCAGATTTGAGGAAATGCATTTAATAACCTGGGATTTCCACTCCACTTTGCATTACTGTGTTTCAAAACATATAATGCACACTGTAAATTAGTGTGTAGTTTGTAGTTAGTGTGTAGGGGCGGGGCATGTGATGTGCGTGATCTGTGGACAAACGCTGCCATCTATTGATCACACGAGTAAATAAACCAATTGTTATTTTGCAGTAATAACGGTGGTTTATAAATTATTAATGATAAAACTGGTTTGGGTGTTGTTGACAAATAATATTGACATTGCTCCATACATATATAAGGGAAAGATTATATTTTAGGTGCTGTGACTGGTCACTATTTCCCTGTTTTTTTTTTTTTTTTGCTCTAATAGTGTGACATTAATTTTTACAAGAACAAAATGTAGATTCTTGATTAATACGAAGTAAAAAATGGATGAATATTTGTATCAGAATTGCAGAAATGGTTTAGTATAGTCATTCTGTCACGTCCATCTGTAGATGTTGCTGAAAGTGAAGGAGAGTGAGGTGGATTATCTTCACAAGGAGATCAGCGGTCTCAGGAAAGAGGTCCAGACTCTAACTAAGGTACAAATTCAGCATCAAGTCAAAATACTATCCATTATTCATGCTTATTACAGAGACTATATAACTTTTAGATTGATGTATTCGGCCATGAATAATTGATTGATGATAGTAATGTTGTTGTGTGCGCCTGCAGGAGAACGAAGCGCTGAGTGAGCGCTATAAGGAGGTGTATGTGGAGCTGAGTGAATTAAGGGGCCGCAGTGAGAGGGACATCAATGCACTTAAAGAACACCTCAAACTCACCGATGCTGCGCTGGAGGAGGGCCGTCTCCTCGGCAACAGCAGAACCGGCCAATGAGAACATTAGATGGAAACATCAGTGTGACATTGGGATGCATCGGATTCGCTTACGTGTATACAGGATATTGTGTTATTATGTGGAGGCCTTTTCTTGGTTAACTTAAAAAATCGTATTCTTTAGAAATGACAATGGTGCTAAAAATGAATAAATATTCCATATTCTTAAAGCAAGATGTATTTTAAGTTAAACTCAATAAAAAAAATGCCTCTGTTGGACTTTCTAAGGGTGTGGAAATGTATGAATCTTAATGTAGAGTCCAATAAAACACTCACTCTCACACACACTCACTCCAACTCACTGACACACGAGTCGCACACACACTCAAACTCACTGACACACTCACTCGCACACACAATCATAAACTCACTGACACACTCACTCTCACTCTAACTCACTGACACACACACTCTAACTCACTGACACACGAGCCGCACACACACTCAGTCGCACATACACTCAGTCGCACACAATCATAAACTCACTGACACACTCATAAACTCACTGACACACTCACTCGCACACACAATCATAAACTCACTGACACACTCATAAACTCACTGACACACTCACTCGCACACACAATCATAAACTCACTGACATACTCACTCACTCTAACTCACTGACACACAAGTCGTACACACACTCATAAACTCACTGACACACTCACTCGCACACACAATCATAAACTCACTGACACACTCACTCTAACTCACTGACACACAAGTCGCACACACACTCATAAACTCACTGACACACTCACTCGCACACACAATCATAAACTCACTGACACACTCATAAACTCACTGACACACTCACTCGCACACACAATCATAAACTCACTGACACACTCATAAACTCACTGACACACTCACCCGCACACACACTCATAAACTCACTGACACACTCACTCGCACACACAATCATAAACTCACTGACACTCACTCGCACACACAATCATAAACTCACTGACACACTCACTCGCACACACAATCATAAACTCACTGACACACTCATAAACTCACTGACACACTCACTCGCACACACAATCATAAACTCACTGACACACTCACTCTAACTCACTGACACACAAGTCGCACACACACTCATTAACTCACTGACACACTCACTCGCGCACACACACACATTTATATGACATTACATATATAACAAAAACACAACCAGCAACTAACATTTAATCAATTTATTAAATAGAAGAGAGGTTATTTACGAGGGCAGCCTCAAATCATAACGTCGTAGACAATGTTTCGAAACCTAAAAATAGCATTAAACGTCGGCTTCTGGACATGTTTAGTGTAATGTGGGAATTTTTACACTAGAGTGTGTTGACAATCTTTATTATTGCATAAATATATATCCTGTTCATCTGCATCAGGCACCTCTCAGAAGATCTGCAGACCGCTGGAGTGAAACCTGCACAAGAACATACACATCTGCAACCACATACACACAATATAATAGTAATAATGCATAACATAATGTAAAGATATCAGTCTACCTTCGCTCAGTCATCATCATCATCATCATCTGGGACGAAGATCTCATGTTCCTCCAGAAGAGCAGCGAAATTTTTACTGATCAGATTACCAACATAGAGGAACGGAATCACCACTATAAACATGCGGGTCATACCGAACGGGACCTGGAGAAATATTACAGAAGAATATCAAATTATACCTAAATTAATAATAATATATGTGGATATTGAAACCTTAATAATTAATATTTTTGGCGTTTAAAGTATTAATTAAAAAAAACATTTTGGAAAAGGTACACGGAAAACTCAGTCGATAAACTGACATATAAATAATTGATTTTTAGAAACAGCCGTACACGAAGTACACTTCCTCTTTTGATAAAATATGTGCCACTCCAGCAATATGATTGGCCATCAGTCATGTCAGTCAAGCCATTCTTATTTTTCATTGGCTAGCAAGAAGCCCTACCCTGGTTCCTACCTATCCTTAGGAGCCTCCAACTGTAATGCTGACATGTATAAACTCACCTTATCTGGTTTAGGAAGGACTCTCCCCGTTGTGGATGACACGACGGTTCGGCTGAGAGTCAGTCCTGTCGCATTCACCGATTTTGGACCAGTGTTGCGGCTTAGTGTTGCTGTATTTCTAAAGACAAATGCTCGAGAGAGACGAGCCACCAACGACGCCATGTTTCCTGTTTGTGCGCTTCAGAGACACGCCCAGTGGCCCCGCCTCCTTTTGATTTATAAATAGGGGAGGAGTAAATATGCGCTCCTGTGTTTACTGAACTCAGCAAAAAAAAAAAAAAAAAAAATCGACAGAATTGATTTCAATAATGTCAATAAAGCTTAAATGACAACGACTCTATTTATTTCAATGACTAAATTGGATGGATGGTGATACAACCATTCATGTATCAAATTTTTTTCACTAGAGACACACCCGCCAGGTCAAGGTCCTCCGTGGTGTTTATCTTTATATGATAAAGATCGACATGATAAAGCATGATCATTTGACAGTTATTTATATACATGTTAATTATTAAAATGTACTTGTAAGTGATCATGTAAAATAAAAATAGAATATTAACATTTTAATAAACTGCAGTATGAATCGATTGAGACGACTTTGACATTTACAATGTTGTTATTAGTTGACTAATTAGAAACTACATAAAATGTAACCTCATTTACAAACAATTATTTTTCCACACTGACTGAATACGTAAACAAAAATGACAGTGGTTGATTGGTTGAAAAATGTTCAGAGCCAGAACGTGGCAAATAACCCGCCCTCATTTCTTTGATTGACGGCTTTTGTGACCAATCAAAGCTCTCATTGGAGAAGGCAGAGCCAATCGGCGAGCTGCTCGGGCTGGACTGATGGCAAATCCAAAGAACTGGCAAAAATCAAAAATGGCGCCCAGCTCGAAATCTGAGAAAGATGACAACAAACAAAAACACCAGAGAAAACACAAAGATCACATCATCAAACTCCTCGCGCGAGGGCGGGTAGGTAGAAAGGGGAAAGTTGGTCCAAATGTCGCATTTGTTGCGTGAACTGTTTCAACAGCATAACGTAGATAATAATGTGTATGTTATTAGCATGTTTAGCTGTAGCCTCATTTAACGCCTTTATGTCTCTATCAGAGTTCATTATTTGCGTATGTGACGTTATTAATGGGCACATCTAACGTTACAAAAAAGCAATAAAAAATATTCCTTTGCAGCACTAACTTACATGGATCTTTGGGGCAGTTACAACAACAAACAATGGTCATGTTTATGTGAATCTGAATCTGTCATGATTGAGATGTCCATCAATTATCATAACATAAGTAACTTATTCATTGTTTTGCACTGACATCTATCATTAACAGTGAAATAGCAGTCTCTGTCCTCACCCCCCATCTCATTTAATAAAAAATGTCAATTTTTAACATAAATGAATGGTAGAAATGCCTCAGCCAGGTTGAGTTCAGTGCAAAGATGATTTTTGATAGGTTATCATAACTATCATGGTCTTGATATTTAGGAATATCACCCTTGATTAAGTAGCTTTGTCAGTCTAAAAGCTCATTTAACTGTAGTTATGGCTCACGTGTCTCTGTAACTGTATTAAAGTCTCTGTCTGTCTGTCTTTTAGCTGAATGGGCAGCTCTCTCAGCGGCTCTTCCGAAAACTCCCTCCCCGTGTCTGTGTCCCGCTGAAGACCATCGTCAGTGAGGAGTTCCTCAGAGCAGGGTGAGGGGAACGTGCGGCCGGTCTGTGTCGGTCGGAGCGATGTGAATGCTGTGTCTGATTCGTCTCTCTGCTATCACAGGCACATCTTCCTGGGCTTCACCAAATGCGGGCGGTACGTGCTGTCCTACACCAGTGACTGTGGAGAGGACGACGACTTCTCCTTCTACACGTATCACCTGTACTGGTGGGAGTTTAACCTGCACAGCCGCCTCAAACAGGTAAAACAACCGTTCGCTGAGTCTGTCAGAGCTTTGGACCCTGATTTAAAGGCACCATGAAATCAAAATGGACAATTCTTATATATCATAGTATTCATTATAAATTATGTATCAGTTCTCTCGCAATCTTTAATCAAAATAACTTACTAGACGTGTTTACTGGCATGTTTTGTCAAATGAGATCCCCCAGTAGCAAACCACAACCATCCAATCAATTCCCTATCGATAAAATCAAGTCCCGCCCTACATTTGTTCTCATTACAGAAACTGTGAAACAAAAAATATACTTCACAATAGTGAAGAAAAGACTACCGCAACTTCTGTTTTATGCCGACTTTTAGCCTCTGGTTGTCATTTTAGAGAGAAAAATGTTACATTTATACAAACTTTGTGACTTGTGTGGCATTTGCTATAAGAACACAAAAAAATCGTAGACCTAATGTGTATATATGTATATGTATGTATTATATATGTAAGGCTGAAATCCCCTCAAAACCATTAAAGAATAAATTTAATTTAATATAGTACATTAAAAAAAGGTTTTGTCTGTTTTGACTGCAGAGGATCACAAGTGGGAACCTCTAACTAAGTGAGGGTTTAACTATTTGAACAGTCTATAGTTGTGTCTTCTTCACATCTAGAGCGCCGTGACGAGTCAGTTTGTTTCTCTTTGCAGGTGCATCATGTGCGTTTGTTTGCGGGTGAGGACATCTACACCGACCTCTATCTGACCGTCTGCGAGTGGCACAATGATCATTCCAAGCTGGTCGTCTTCGGCTTCAAGTAAGAGTCTGTCTTCCTCCTCTGTGCTGGCTCAGTGGCTGGGTTGTTTCTGTAAGAATTTAGTTGAACTAAAACTAAAGCCATAAGAAAAAAGAAAAGTGATACTTGAAATAAAACAATCATCAGCTGAAATAAAATATATATAGTTGTCAAAGCAGCATTTCTCATTTTCATTTAGTTTAACTTGATTTTTATCTAAAACTGAAATAAAAATGAATAAAACCTATATAGACATTTTAAAAAATTGTCTTTCTTTCTTTCTTTCTTTCTTTCTTTCTTTCTTTCTTTCTTTCTTTCTTTCTTTCTTTCTTTCTTTCTTTCTTTCTTTCTACGTACATCTTATGCTCTATTTTCTTCCTTTTTTCCGTATGTGGCTGAGATCAGGGGTAGGAGATCAATCTGCAAATAACTCAAAAAGGAATAAAAATATGCAACAAAATTTAAAGTGCTCTGTTATGCTTTTTCGAATATTTCCTTTCATGCGGTGTGAAATAAAGCTGTTTGTGAATGTTAAAGGTCTGCAAAGTTTTACAGATCAGAGTACACAACAAATAAAGTTATTGTCTCCTAAAAAAAACTACAATTTGAAAATTCTGAACTGCTAAAACGAGTCATCATCAGCAATGCCAAACTCACTTCCTGCTCGAACCCACGTAACAATGTAACACATTAGCTTAATGCCAGCCTATGGTCTTCATCGGCTGCCCTCAAACGATGCCCAATTTGACCCTCAAACACTGTAGAAGTAGCTGAGGCCTGGAAGAGTTCGGTTCGTGTTGTTCATGCTCTTCCATGAACTAAGGATGAGGACTCTGGTTCAAATTGACACATTAAAACCGACCGTATCACTGTTTATAAAGCGCTGAGGAAGATCTGGAGCTGAAATTCATATATGGTAACGATTGTTTAATTAACGACACACTCTGTAATCGGTCGACCAATCACAACAAACTGGTTCATCTGGCCAATCAGAGCAGAGCAATCACAACAGACTGGGTCATCTGGCCAATCAGAGCAGAGTAGACCAATCAAAACAGACTTGTTCATCTGGCCAATCAGAGCAGAGTAGAGCAATCACAACAGACTGGGTCATCTGGCCAATCAGAGCAGAGTAGACCAATCAAAACAGACTTGTTCATCTGGCCAATCAGAGCAGAGTAGAGCAATCACAACAAACTGGTTCATCTGGCCAATCAGAGCAGAGTAGAGCAATCACAACAGACTGGGCCATCTGACCAATCAGAGCAGAGTAGAGCAATCACAACAGACTGGGTCATCTGGCCAATCAGAGCAGAGTAGACCAATCAAAACAGACTGGGTCATCTGGCCAATCAGAGCAGAGTAGACCAATCAAAACAGACTGGGCCATCTGACCAATCAGAGCAGAGTAGAGCAATCACAACAGACTGGGCCATCTGACCAATCAGAGTAGAGTAGAGCAATCACAACAGACTGGGCCATCTGACCAATCAGAGCAGAGTAGAGCAATCACAACAGACTGGGCCATCTGACCAATCAGAGCAGAGTAGAGCAATCACAACAGACTGGGCCATCTGACCAATCAGAGTAGAGTAGAGCAATCACAACAGACTGGGCCATCTGACCAATCAGAGCAGAGTAGAGCAATCACAACAGACTGGGCCATCTGACCAATCAGAGCAGAGTAGAGCAATCACAACAGACTGGGCCATCTGACCAATCAGAGTAGAGTAGAGCAATCACAACAGACTGGGCCATCTGACCAATCAGAGCAGAGTAGAGCAATCACAACAGACTGGGCCATCTGACCAATCAGAGCAGAGTAGAGCAATCACAACAGACTGGGCCATCTGACCAATCAGAGCAGAGTAGAGCAATCACAACAGACTGGGCCATCTGACCAATCAGAGCAGAGTAGAGCAATCACAACAGACTGGGCCATCTGACCAATCAGAGCAGAGTAGAGCAATCACAACAGACTGAGCCATCTGACCAATCAGAGCAGAGTAGAGCAATCACAACAGACTGAGCCATCTGACCAATCAGAGCAGAGTAGAGCAATCACAACAGACTGGTTCATCTGGCCAATCAGAGCAGAGTAGAGCAATCACAACAGACTGGGCCATCTGACCAATCAGAGCAGAGTAGACCAATCAAAACAGACTGGGTCATCTGGCCAATCAGAGCAGAGTAGACCAATCAAAACAGACTGGGCCATCTGACCAATCAGAGCAGAGTAGAGCAATCACAACAGACTGGGCCATCTGACCAATCAGAGTAGAGTAGAGCAATCACAACAGACTGGGCCATCTGACCAATCAGAGCAGAGTAGAGCAATCACAACAGACTGAGCCATCTGACCAATCAGAGCAGAGTAGAGCAATCACAACAGACTGGGCCATTTGTTATTTTTTAGCTTGGGTGCATGTAAGCCTGTTGTAGGAGACTCCAAAACACAATGAGGAAACTTTAAAATAGCATAATTGGGGCACTTGAACTAAAATTGAAATGAAATGTTGGCAGTGTTTATGTAAACATGTTCTCTCTGTGATCTGTCAGCACACGCAGCTCCAGTTCAGCCCTGATGAACATGATGATGAGTGACGAGAACAACAGAGACATCTACATCACCATCACCTCAATGCCTCCTGCACAGCCGTGCAAACAGTGCTGTCCCACGTCCACCGTGTCCACCATACGCACAGGTACACACACACACACCGTATTACTGACCGCTGCAAACAGTCCCAAGTCCACCATACGCACACACACACACACCGCTCAGGGAGAGGAACGGAGCGATTAAACACTCTTCTCCGGCCCCGGGCTCAGGTGGCGAGTGTCTGCAGCACGGCTACGTTCTGAACGCTCGATATCAAGTGGTCTATCCGTTCCCGACGTTCCAGCCGGCGCTGCAGCTGAAGAAGGACCAGGTGATTCTGCTCAACACCAGCTACTCTCTGGTGGCCTGCGCCATCTCCCTCTGCCCAGGTACACACACATCCTTTCTGCACGCTTGTTGATGTGCACGTGAGTGTGTGCGTTCGTGTGCTCTCGCGGGTGTCAGTACGAAGTATGATTCGTTTAGGAAATTGTTTCTGTTTGGACAGTTCGCTTGAATGAAATGGATACAAGAATGATTCTCTGATTCTTTTAAATCGTCACTCGGTAGTAGTTTACTTCAAACTGAGGATAACTCATGAATTTCCTTTTCCTTTTAAAGAACTGACTCACAAAGGGTCATTTGTAAGAATAAATAAATATTACTAAAATGTTTTTTTATTGCATATTTATATTTCATACTTTTATGTAGCTTATTTATTCATTTATTTTACTAAATTATTTCAAATGTAAATTATGCTATGACACTATTTTCAATTGATTTGTGTACTCTACAGTTCAGACGTATGGGGTCTTTTTATTTTATTCCATTTTTGGTAACACTTTATAATAACTGCACGCTATTAATCATTAGTTAAGCATTAGTAAACAGTTAATTCATCATTTATAAAGCATTCATATACATTAAAAAGCAGTTTATAAATACAGCTACAAATGCTTTATTCTTGATTTATAAGCATATCTATTTGTAATTTCTAAATGAAGTATAGCATTATTTACAAACCAGTTATTTAGGAGTTGTCAGTGATTCATAAGATCACTTAGAAAGTGTAAGTAAATGTAGTAAATTCATGTAGTTATAAAGCATTTAGTAGTGGTCAGTTAACTATTTTGTGAGCTCATCTAAAGTGAGGACTATTCATGGCTTGTAAAGCATTTACAAAGGAGATTTAAAGGCTCATTTGTCTTCTAAACAGAAAAAATAAACAAACACAACACAGTAATACAGAACATAGAAATATTAACAGCCTTTAAATCTCCTTTGTAAATGCTTTACAGTTCATGAATAGTCCTCACTTTAGATGAGCTCACAATAATAGTTAACTGACCACTACTAAATGCTTTATAACTACCTGCATTAACCATGAATTACAGTAGAAATTCATGTTAATAAAGCATTTATTAACACACTAAGTAACTATTAATATACGCCTGAATAATAAGATGTATGAATGTACATTTAAATAGTTTATTAATCATATACTTTCTAAGTAATATTATGAACCACTGACAACTCTTAAATAACTGGTTTGTAAATAATGCAGTACTTAATTTAGAAATGATAAATTGATCATTAATAACATATGAAAATATGATTATTAAACACATTATAGATATGCTTTTAAATCAAGAATAAAGCATTTTTAACTGTATTTATAAACTGCTTATTATTGTCTATTAATGCTTTATAAATGACGAATTAACTGTTTACTAATGCTTAACTAATGATTAATAGTGTGCAGTTATTATAAAGTGTTACCTTATTTGTTTATTAATTGATACTTTTATTCAGGAAGAATGCGTTCAATTAACCATAAGGAGCAGTGAAGACATTTATAATGTGACAAAAGATTCAAATAAATGCTCACATAGAAAACAGCTTTTTTAAATTGTAATAATATTTCACAATATTACTGTTTTATGTATGTTCTATTTCGTTTCGATGCCATTAATCTCTCTGTGTGTCTGTGTAGGAGACGGGCAGCAGGATTGCCAAAACAATCAGATTCTGTACCGGAAGAGAGAAACGTCCTCCTCCTCTCTTCCTCCTCCTCCTCCTGCTGGACCTTCATCACCATCCTCATCCTCGTCATCTGAGGGGTCACCTGACCCCAGCCAGCTAAAGCCCCCTTTCACCCCGCTCTCCCCCAGCCAATCACAGGCTGCTGTGCGGGCCAGAGAATTCGCCGCTGACATTTTCCGCCGAGCTCAGGCCGGAGCGAGGGATCACGACAGGTGCAAAGCCAAAGAGAAAGAAGAGAAAGACGGCCAGCATTCCCACAGCGAGGAAGAGCGGACGACAGAGAGACGTGATCGAGACGCTGAGGTCCCGGGACCCTCGTCTTCCTCCTCTGCAGTGCCGCCCGCAGCGCCGGAGGAAAGCGCCGTGTGTAACACAGTCATGTCTCCGGGATCCCTCTCCTCCGTCTCCTCTCTGTCTCCACACGCTCATGAACCTTCATCCTCCTCTTCCTCCTCAGAGCCTGCTTACGTCAACTACACCACTCTCCGATACAGACTCCCTCAGGCCAGAGCGGCGGAGCAGCCCAGTGGTACTGTTTACATTTACTATCATCTGAACATTTACTATCATCTGAACATCTATCTGTCTATCTATCTGTCTATCTATCTATCATCTATTGTTCGTTCTTTCGGTCATTCTATCGTTCGCTCTATCGGTCATTCTATCGTTCATTCTATCGGTCATTCTATCGGCCATTCTATCGGCCATTCTATCGTTCATTCTATCGGTCATTCTATCGGCCATTCTATCGTTCGTTCTATCGGCCATTCTATCGTTCGCTCTATCGGTAATTCTATCGTTCATTCTATCGGTCATTCTATCGGCCATTCTATCGGCCATTCTATCGTTCATTCTATCGTTCATTCTATCGGTCATTCTATCGGCCATTCTATCGTTCGTTCTATCGGCCATTCTATCGTTCGCTCTATCGGTCATTCTATCGGCCATTCTATCGTTCATTCTATCGGTCAATCTATCGGCCATTCTATCGTTCGTTCTATCGGCCATTCTATCGTTCGTTCTATCGTTCATTCTATCGGCCATTCTATCGTTCGTTCTATCGGCCATTCTATCGTTCGTTCTATCGGTCATTCTATCGGCCATTCTATCGGTCATTCTATCGGCCATTCTATCGTTCTGTCTATCGTTCGTTCTATCGGCCATTCTATCGTTCATTCTATCGTTCTGTCTATCCTTCGTTCTATCGTTCGTTCTATCGTTCGTTCTATCGGTCATTCTATCGGTCATTCTATCGGTCATTCTATCGGTCATTCTATCGGCCATTCTATCGGCCATTCTATTTATCATTCTATCGGCCGTTCTATTTGTCATTCTATCGGCCATTCTATCGGCCATTCTATTTGTCATTCTATCGGTCATTCTATCGGCCATTCTAACGGTCATTCTATCAGCCATTCTATTTGTCATTCTATTTGTCATTCTATCGGCCATTCTAACGGTCATTCTATCGGTCGTTCTATCGGCCGTTCTATTTGTCATTCTATCGGCCATTCTATCGGTCATTCTATCGGCCATTCTATTTGTCATTCTATCGGTCATTCTATCGGCCGTTCTATCGGTCATTCTATCGGCCATTCTATCGGTCATTCTATCGGCCATTCTATTTGTCATTCTATCGGCCATTCTATCAGTCATTCTATCGGCCATTCTATCGGCCATTCTATTTGTCATTCTATCGGCCATTCTATCGTTCGTTCTATCGGCCGTTCTATTTGTCATTCTATCGGCCATTCTATCGGCCATTCTATCGTTCATTCTATCGGTCATTCTATCGGTCATTCTATCGGTCATTCTATCGGCCATTCTATCGGCCATTCTATTTATCATTCTATCGGCCGTTCTATTTGTCATTCTATCGGCCATTCTATCGGCCATTCTATTTGTCATTCTATCGGTCATTCTATCGGCCATTCTAACGGTCATTCTATCAGCCATTCTATTTGTCATTCTATTTGTCATTCTATCGGCCATTCTAACGGTCATTCTATCGGTCGTTCTATCGGCCGTTCTATTTGTCATTCTATCGGCCATTCTATCGGTCATTCTATCGGCCATTCTATTTGTCATTCTATCGGTCATTCTATCGGTCATTCTATCGGCCGTTCTATCGGTCATTCTATCGGCCATTCTATCGCATTCTATCGGCCATTCTATTTGTCATTCTATCGGCCATTCTATCGGTCATTCTATCGGCCATTCTATTTGTCATTCTATCGGCCATTCTATCGGTCATTCTATCGGCCATTCTATTTGTCATTCTATTTGTCATTCTATCGGTCGTTCTATCGGCCGTTCTATTTGTCATTCTATCGGCCATTCTATCGTTCATTCTATCGGTCGTTAATTCGTTCTATTGTTCGTTCTATTGGTTCTATCTATTTATCTATCGTTCTATTTATTTTTCTATCGTTCTATCTATCATTTTATCTATCGTTCTATCGTATCTTTCTTTCTAACTTTCATTCCAACTCATTTCTTTTTTCTAACTTTTCTACTTTCTTTCTATTCTTTCTATACTTATCTATCTATCCATCCATCCGTCTGTCTGTCTGCCAAATCTTCAAACTTCAATTATAAAACTACTTAAAACTTTCTGGTCCGGCTTTCTCAAGCCAACTTTTTTTTCCGCTGCAAACAGTGCCATGTCCACCGTGTCCACCATACGCAAAGTCTCGACAAACTTTTTTTTTTCTAGTGGTACTACATTTACCTTACTTATAAAAAATTTATATCTTGAATGACACTTTGTCATAAGGACAATCTGTCAGTAATGATATCCATACATCACTAAAAGTAAAAACATAACGTGCAGTTCTTCAGTGACTCAGATGTTGATTCAGAAACCACTGAATCTGTTCAGTTCAGATAAGGATTCATCCGACTGTTTCAAATCTGTAACTTGTCTTTTTAAACGGTCTATAACAAGTACTGACTCTGAAGAGATATTTATTTGTGAATCAAACTACTCCGGTTGCACTGTATGCCTATGATTCACTTAATAGACAACCGAGTCACAAGAGTCATTTGTTCGTGAATCAGTCTACTCTGCCAGTGCTGTATGTTTTTGATTCACTTAATAGAACCGGTGATTATTTGACAATGCATTTAGTATAAAGTGTGTAGAATTTTCTAATTTCTTTTAGTGTACACACCAGACAGCTCACCTGAACCAGTGTATAATCTGTAGTCTGTGTGTGTTGTCTTCAGGAGAGGAGGAAGATAAAGTGCAGCTTCCGTTCACTGTGACGGATCTGAAGGGCCGAAGCCTACAGCTGGTGACGGGACAGTACAGCGGTCAGGTGTGTGTCCGAGACGTTATCATGACACTGCACATGCCAAACTCTGCAGGATGTTGTGTGTGTGTGTGAACTCTCGTGTGTCTCTCAGTGTGTGTGCATCGAGCAGCTGACGCTGGATTTCGAGTATCTCATCAACGAGGTCATCAGGAACGATGCGGTGTGGGGCTCACAGTTCTGTTCCTTCAGCGACTATGACGTCGTCATCCTCGAGGTGACGTTATTTGCTTTACGTCGTGACGTCAGGAGTTCTGTTTCCTCTACTGGCTTCACTTGAGAAGACTAATCTCAGCAGTTGTTTATGAGCACGATTTATTCATATCACACATTTAAGTTAACGAATGTTTTGACGATCAACACAAATACTTTCACGATTTAACTTTGATTTAAGTCTGGTTCTGAGGGCTTGGCACATCAGAGTGGTTTTTGTTACTCTATGCTCAGGTGACAGGAACTGTAAGAGGTTAAGGAGAAAAAAAAGACACTTTTTAATGCAATTTTTTTTTTACTTAAAAGCAAAAAAATCCACTTGGACACATTCCTAGAGTATTGTATAATATTAAATATATATATAAATGAACACTGGCAGCTCATATGGTTGCGAAAGCTCACATCTCGAGTGTAGTTTGTACTTGCGGAACTCCGCTGTTCCACTCTATTGCTGCATTGTTCTAATTAGCATGTGTTCTGTTGTTGCTATGGCGACAGGTTTGCCCGGAGACCAACAAAGTGGTGATCAACATCGGCCTGCTGCTACTGGCCTTCTCTAATTGTGAGGATGAGCACTGCAGGTACACACACACACACACACACACACACATATACACACACTCACAAACACACTCTCACACACACACACACACACACACACACACACACACTCTTTCTCACTCACTCACTCACACACACACACACACACACACACACACACACACACACACTCTCTTTCTCTCTCACTCACTCACACACACTCTTACACACTCTCTCACACACACATTCTCACACACGCACACACACACACACACACACAGGCACGCCCTCTCTCTCTCTCTCTCTCTCACATACAGGCACACACACTCTCACACACACTCTTTCTCACTCACTCACACTCACACACACACACACACACACACACACACACACACACACATATATATACACACACACTCACAAACTCTCTCCCACACACACACACTCTCTCACACACGCACACACAGGCACGCCCTCTCTCTCTCTCTCTCACTCTCTCTCTCTCACACACACTCGCACGCACACACACACACACAGGCACGCCCTCTCTCTCTCTTTCTCTCTCTCACACACACACATACAGGCACACACACTCTCTTTCTCATTTACTCACACACACACACTCTCTCTCTCACACATACTGGCACACACACACACTCTCTCTCTCTCTCACACACACACACACACACACACCTGTCATTAGGAGGAAATTCCACAGGTGTAATGTTTTAAATACTGAGCCGATGATATTTTCTAACCCGACCCTAAAAATAACCCTCAGAAAACCGTCTGCACCTGAAACCTGAACACACACTACATTCTGTCCTCGTGATGTAGGCCAAACCAGGACACACAAACACTTTAACCTGTCTACACACACACACACACACACACGCAAGATGAAACGCTCATTAACACTTTCTATTCTGTCTTTGTTTGTAGACCGAAGTCGTATCACTCGAGTCTGCAGGTCAGTTGGGACTTAAACACGGGAGCTTGTCGCACAGTCGGTGTGGGCGACCTCACTGAGGTCAAAGGTCAGACCAGGTAACGCCCTTCAGATGCTCTCCCTGAGTAGACAGGTGTGTGTGTGTGTGTGTGTCGGTCCCTTCACTCAGATGTGCTCCTGTGCTTGTGTCTCAGTGGGAGTGTGTGGAGCTCCTACAGGAAGTCGTGTGTGAACACCGTGATGCGGTGGCTCGTCCCCGAGAGCAGCTCGCGCTACATCAACCGCATGACCAACGAGGCCATGCATAAAGGTGTGCTTTACACACACACACACACACACGCTTACATCAATACACCAACGTTTGGACATAGAAGTTTAAAACTGTGATATTGTGAAATATTATTACAATTTAAAATAACTGTTTTCAATGTGAATATACGATTAAAATGTAATTTATTCCTGTGATCAAAGCTGTATTTTCAGCATCATAACTCCAGTCTTCAGTGTCACATGACCCTTCAGAAATCACTCTAATATGACGATTTGATGCTCAAGAAACATTGTTTTGATTGTTGTAAAAAAAAAAAATGAAAAAAATATATATTTTGGTTGAAATTTTATAATTTTTTATATGCATTGAAACATATTTTTCAGGATTCTTTGATGAATAGAAAGTTCAAAAGAACAGCTTTTATTTGAAATAGAAATTATTTGTAACATTATAAATGTCTTTACTGACACTTTTGATTAATTTAATGCATCCTTGCTGAAGTAGTGTTCATTTATTTTTCTTTATAAAAAAAATAAAAATAAATACTGACCCCAATCTTTTGAACAGTAGTGTATATATTTTTCCCATCATTAGCAGACATCCTCTTTAACTTGAAAAAATGGAGGCCATATAAAAAGGTCCTTTTGAGATTAAGAAATTGTCACATTGTGAGATATAGGAAGATGAGTTACGTTGAGGGAAAACGGGACTCCATATTTAAAATGCATTTGATTATTAAAAATAATTTATTTACTTTTAAAATATATATTTGTGCAATTTTTATTGTGGGTATTTGTCATTAAAAAACTTTATTTAATAACTATAAATTAACTAATTTACTTGACTTTAACTAAATAATAGCACTTTATTTGTTACTTCTAAAAAGTAATCGGATGAAATAATTATGAAAGCTCGTTTCCGCCACGGAATAAAAAATAAAAAAGGTAATTGCGACTTTTTTTCCTCAGAATTGCATGATATAAACACGCAATTGCGAGTTATAAAATCAGAATTGTGAGAGAGACTTTTAAATAGTTTCATTCAGTGGCGGAAAAAAGCTTCCATAAATAATACACGTGTAATTTGTTACCCACAATCCTTTGCATGACTGTGTTTTTCGAACCCCACGACTGCTGTGTGAGTTGATGCTGTTTTTTTCTGGTCATTGCAGGTTCTTCTCTTCAGGTGTTGGCTGATAATGACAGAAGCACGTGGATCGTCCTGTGAGACACACACACACACACACACACACACTGCTCCTTCAGTGCTGCTCTACAGTCCAAACGCATCATGCGGGAGTGGATTATTCAGGGACCTGCAGATAAACACTCGCTTGGGCCAAACTAATCCCACCTGTGGCCCGACCCTCTTCACATCAGACCTGTGACTTCATGAAACACGCCATCAGTCTCCGTTCAGATGCAGAACACTGTCTCTGTTAAACCTGCCCACTCTGCCCACACACACACACACACACACTTGTTTTGATGTTTGATGTTGTGTTTGGAAAGTGCAACAGGACGGTTTGGTGGGCGGAGAGATGCAGCAGAGAAGAGAAGCTGCTTCGTTGTTATTTTTTTGTTTTGTTTGTTTCAGGATGCAGTTGTTTACATCGTTTAGACATTGTGTCATCAGCCAATCAGAAGCTGTCGACGACTCCTTGACTTTTTTAATAGTGGTCGTGGCCTCACAGCTGGACTGGATGAGAATATTGTTTTTACGCAACATTGTTTTACTTTATTTTTGATAAAATTAAATATTCCTTGAATACTACGTGGGGTTTTATGACTTTGATTGCATCAAACTAAGCAGTGCTATTTTAATATTATTTATACACTGTTATATTTGTATTTTGAATTAGCTTATCAGCTTTCAAGATTTTTTTTTTTTATCATTTTCATTTGTCATTTTGTTATTTGTATTAGTTCTTTAATATTTCTATGTAGCTTAATTTCCATTTGAGTCATTTTAATTCTAACTTTCTCAGTTAGTTGCTACATTAAAAGTGTTTCATCTAATATTTGAAATTATTATTTTTATGAAATTATTATTTTTTAAATAGTTTTAGGTAACAATAACACTGAAAATAAACGTTTGTAACAAATATAGCACATCTGAACGCAAGAATTTTCTTAAAAAGCTTCTTTTTTTCTTTTTTAAAGGGACACTGAACTTTGAGGCACAATAATACAGATTTTTACATCAATTTCTGCTACAGTTACACTTCAAATAAGGCCATTATGGTTTCAACAGTACATGATAATAAAACGATATCATACATTAGCATAATCACACACTGGAATCATTTCATACAACTAAATCCATACAATTTGCATATAGTACAATTAAAGAAACACTGATATATATGTATATATATTCAAAAACAATATAAACCTGTGCTAAACTCTGTTACGTGTGCATTCATAATCATCAAGCATATCTATTATTTTATTCATTAAGCGTTTAACCATCATGTCTGTGGCATTAAAACCGCTGCAGAATAATTTCGCTCATTAATTTTGACTCTAAACATTGTCGATTTTTTTTTTTTCAGTTGATGAACGATAAAAACACTGACAGCCAATCAGAATCCGTCCTGCTTTAAAGAGCTCGCGCATTTAAAGCGACAGAGACAAAACTGCAGCGCGCGCTAATAACGAACAGAACGATGTCGTCCGTTGGTGTGGATGCTTATCGTTATAGACCTTATGTAGCCCCGCCCCTTTTAAGCGCTGCGCTCGTTGTCTTTTAACTTCCGGTCTGTATTTTCACAGCGATCTTGCTCGTTTTAAAATCTTCCCGGTCTACTGACATTTGTTAAGACATCTGCTTCAAACATTACAATCCTCATGATAACTTTACCATAAGTAAATCCACTTTAAAAGCTAGTTACTCCTGGATCGATCCCATTGAAATACACAGAGCGACCGCAAAACGGAAGTTCAAAGACAATATTGTAAAGATGGCGGCGCCCGTGTTTCTCTGGCGCATAAGCTCTATAGGTGTGAAGTGAACATGCCTTAATTAGATACAGAATATGCATGACCGAAGCGCTAAACAGCTTTGCTAATAAAAGTGTCCAGTGTGTTTGTGAATGAATGATTTGTGCTCGGCTACAGTTGTGTGACTGTAGAATGAATGATTAGTGTGACATGAAGAACACTGACAGATGAAATGAATCTCATTATGAACACATGATTCTTTTAATTCATTGTAGTGGTCAATGATTAAACAGACATTGAGGCTCATTCATGGGAAATGTACATTTTTGCATTGAACTGAACATGATAATCATGTGAAAACTGTTCTGCAAACGATTGACACACACAACTAATCTTAATTCTTCTCATGTTTTATGAACGAGGCCTGATCAGATTAACGCGTCCTCATGATTGTTTTCGACATTTATTTATACGTTTATGGATCTCTAGATTGAATAATCCTCTCAAGGCACATTTGATCCATTAGCGTCAGACAATCCGACCGAATCAAAAAGCATCAAAATTAGACATCCGATTAAAGCACAACAATTGTATATATTTTCATTAATATAAAAAGAAGAAGAAAAAAGTCGAAAGCATGGAAGGACATGCTTCGTTACAAAATCTGTTCGGTCTTCAGTGACTACACTCATGAATATTAATGAGGAACGGGTCTAGGTAAGGTGTGATTGGCTTTGGCAAAGGATGATTTCAATGGCAGCATGGAGCAGGACAGGACTCTTAAAGGAACAGTTCACACAAAAATGACGTCGTTTACTCGCTCGTATCATTCCAAACCCGTATGACTTTTTATCTTCTGCTGAACGCACAAAAAGACACTTACATTTTTGGATGAACTGCTTCTTTTAGAGTAAAGACACATGGCAGCTTTGATTGAGAAAATGAAGGCAATGAAAATGTGCGCGCGCTTAATTAAGGCATGCGGATGTTACCGTTCATCAGCTCGTATAGCAGCTCTGGGGTCTTACGCACATTAGGAAACTCACTTTCTCATTGTGTTTCTCTGCGTTTACAGTAAATGAACTGAACTTCCTGGACTCTGAAAGCAATGACTGCAGATGTGAATGTAGAATAAGATGAACGTGTGTGTTAGTTCTGAGTGGTGTTGCTGAACAGCTCTGTTCTGGCCAGTTTTGTGGGCGGCTCCAGTGACTCCTCCCCCAGAACCACAGAGTTGTCTGGAACAGCCATGTCCTGATCCTCATCCGTCTCATCCGTCTCGTCGTCCTCTTCCTCATCTACACACATTCAGACACATGACGTTTCCTGATGCTAGAATGCTCTAGAGCATTGCTATGTGGTTGCATTTCAAATGTGGATTTCTATGAAAGCTCACTCGAAAGTAGGGCTTGACATTCACTTTTTTGCTCACCAGCCACTGTGGCTAATGGTTTCCGAGGCTACTAGCCACTCAGCATTTTAACTGGCCACAATTTTGACATCGACACCATGGGGAAAAACTCCCATATACTGTAGATTTTTTTTATATTATCTTATAATTTGGCAGCAGGTATATTAGGCTGCTGTCACTTTAAGACCTGACGCATGATTATCCAAGCGTTTTCTTTCTCAACTGTGTGCGTTCACTTAAAACAAAACTTACTGTTTACGTGAATACTCGCCAAGACCGACATTTTGACATTATTTTGTGTGTATTTGACAAAAAAAACTCAATTTAGTACTGAGAGGCGGCTTTATGTGCCACACTTTGGGTGTGAGCATAATATATATATATATATATATTATTAGGGATGAGTCTTGATCTTCGAATAGTTGAACTGCATGCGAAATTCGATCATAAAATAGCTTTTTCGAATATCGTTATATTTTCGCGCAATTCCAATGTGTTCTATATAATTGACGGCGCGCCTACTGTGCAGCAGGGTATTTTCCTGTCGGGGACACAAGGTGTCGCTAACATGAATGAAACCCCCTACTGCGCGATCTAGGCTCCCTGCGTTGTGTATATAGTGTAAACAAACCACAGAAGAGCATTGTCGTGACCTCGTGACCGTTAACTCTGCGACCAACCATGCAACAACCAAGAAGCTCCGTGTGGGACTTGTTTATGAAAACTAACAATGATAAAGCTGAGTGTAAATTATGCCGTGCCTGGTAAAGTTAGCAACCTCTTACTTGAGTGTGCCTTCGCCTTCTGTGCCATCCGAGCGGGTGTTCTCCACGGCTGGACGCAACTACGCTCGCGTCTCCTCCCAGAACACACTTTTTTTTTAACAAGAATATGCCATATGAATAGTTTAATTGAAACGAATTTGTTTAAAAAGTAGCCTATTGCCGGTAACAAGGAAGGTTCGCATAAAATTATGACATATCCTACTGCATTTAAAAAAAAAAAGAGTATCTAACGAGCATCAGTTTGGTGATGCTCAAACGGACTGTCGTGCTTATTGTTTTTTCATAGTTAGGCCTACTATGTAAAAAACAACAACAACGAGAACATGTTACTTGTTCAATTAATAAACAGTTTGTTTGATGTCAAAAAGATTTAAAGATGAAATTGGCCTCCCTTTCTGTCAATTTCTGCCACTGCTGAAATCGGTGTTAATGTCAAGCCCCGCTCAGAAGAAGGAATTCCACTAAGGTGTCAAGCACTTTGATTGTTCTGAATGATCACACACTGTGTGTTTATGTACCTTTATCAGGATCCATTGACCTCTGACTTCTGTTCAGACAGGCAAACTGAAACGACAAACATGAAGTTCACTCACTGTATGACTGTCTATTTGACAGTACACAAGTGAGTGTTGAAGGATAACACATTTTAGGAATCTATTTCAGATATGCTTTCCTACATAAACATCACGGTGAAGAATACTGATTTTAGCATTTGAGGCATAGATGCAAGCAATTCAGGTGTCTGACATTAGCTTTTGTCTTTATGCACTTCCTGACCATTAAGCTCAAGGTACAGCGGTGCCTTTGTCTCTATGATAATGTTAAGGGTTGAGCAATCAAGTCAGGATGATTGGATTAGCAATACAATAGAGTGTTATATGCTGATTGCTCCAGAGAAACCGAACCAATCTAGAAAACCTGCAATACAGGTTTTTCGCTTGATAGAATCAACTCCTCCAGTCAAATTCCAGTCCCAGAAGTCCCTCCCCCTTAGAAGGTATATAACTACAATGTAAACTGTTTAGAGCTAGACTGATTTTGGACGAACTTGCAGCTGCGCTCAATAAAGAAGAACTTCTGAACGCAATCCCAACTGTCTCACTGGTCTCTGCTTCGATCAAAGAAAACTTTACAACAGTGTGTATGCGTACCTCTCCCATAACAGCGATGGGCGTCTCTCCTTTGGCCTGCGCGACTCTGTGCTCGATCAGGTAGTACATGTACTCGTCATACAGCAGTCTGATCAGATGAAACGAGCCGAAACTGGCTGCGCTGCGCAGGGTCAGATCACGGATCACCATTGAACTACAAAACACACACAAGATAATAACTAAAGACCACAGTATGAGGCTGCCGTCAGCTTTTAATCAGAGATTCAATACACAAAACTGAACTCTGTGTTCACTAGGGTTGGGTGTCGTTTGAATTTTAACAATTCCGATTTCTATCCTGCTTATCAATTCCGATTCTTATTGATTTTCTTATTTCGATTCCAATAAGGTAAAAAAATAAATACATTTGGAAATCATTCACATTTATTTGTAGATGAAAATCATGAACCAAAATCAACAGGCTGAAGAACACTTACACAAGGAACTTTTGCCTGTGGTTTAAAAATACCATAGAAAAACAACTAGCCTAACTATTATAAATGTAAAGCATTAATAAAGACAAGTGAACACTTAGTAATTAAAAGAGAACAAATAAAAAATTAGCAATCGGAACAAATAAATACAACTGAACAAAGATACGACTGAAATAAACAGTGTTTTAAGATTTCCAGGTATTCAAGGAACAGAAACTGTAATCAAATGTAAAATAACACTGAACTTTATAAATCAAATATACATTACAAAAGACAGAGTAAATTCACTCGTTCTTGACTAAATAACTTTTGTAACTATATTTCTAGTTTGATTAGTGTTGTTATAGAGACGGCAGACTGTCACTTTAAGAGTTGCCCAATATAGTTACACATGTAACTAGTCGTCTCGCGCTTGAACGGTTAAAATCTCATTTTCTGTGAGCGCACTTTGGATGCGTGTGCAGCACATTAAACAGCGTGCGAGTCGTCTCGCACTTGAATGGTTTAAAGTCATATTGAAATGCACGCAAAAGAATCGATAAGAGGAGTCAAAATTGTAACTTTATGACAAGTATTCGATTCCCAATCCTAGTGATCACTAGGGGTGTCACAATATATCGTGTCACAATACATCGCAATGCAAAAATGCAACAATATGTATTGTGTATAGTTCACCCAAAATAAAAATTATAATTTTCTCTTATTATTATTATAAGAGTTTTCGTGTCAGTACTACATTAAACTACTATATATAAATGTATAATAATGCAATGGGGGATATTTGTGGGTCCTGATAATGCCAGATGTCTTAATATGTTTTACCAGTAAAAAGTGGCCTACATTATTTTAAATATATCTAGTCAGTGACAGAGTCCAAAGCATATTCGTCTAAAATAATTCTGTATTATCAGCTTCAGAATATTTTTTATTCTGGTGTCTCTATTGTCCTGTGCTTTGGATTTCCAGCACCAAGTCCAAGATATTCATTTTCAATGTAACACCAAATTTCCCATTTTAATCAACAGTGCATTTTTTGTTAACTTTTGATTATGTCTTGGAGTATCGCGAGTTCAGTATCGTGATATGTATTGAATCGTGACATGAGGGTATCGTTACACCCCTAGTGTTCATTGATCAGCAGTTCTCTCACCTGTAGAAGCTCCATTTGAGCAGGAAGAGTTTGGCCGCTTTGGGTAAGGTCTGGCTGTCGGTGTACGGCTTCAGGACCTGTGAGACCACCCCGTCCAGCCATGCCGCCCACTGCTCCAGAGAGTTCTGCTGCTGCAGGGTGATTTTAAAGTCCTGCTCCAGCCGCTGGACCATGCCATCTTCACAGCCACACACCCACGAGGCCTGCTCCTAAACACACACACACACACAGATTAAAGGGATATTAGTTCACCCAACTATCAACTAACTTTCTCTTTGAGGGCGAGTAAATCATGGGCTTATTTTCAGCTTGGGGTTTTTTGGGTGAACTATCCCTTGAGATGTGAGGATGTGACATGAACACAGCGGTGTTACCTGTACGTTGGTGAAGTCGACGCGGTTGAGGTCGCTGAGCATCTGTGTGATCTGAGCCGTGTTCTGCAGGACGGCGCGGGCCGCCTGAGCCAGGTGATTGAGAGACGTGTAGCGCCGCAGAGTCTGAGCGAACGCTCCCGCACACACCACCTACACAAAACAACACACACCGTTAGCATGACCACACCGAGCACAGAGGCGAGTCAGAGGACATCTGTGTGCGCGTCAGACCTTGATGCGGACCATCTCCTCCGGGATGCTGATCATGGCGTTGGTGAGCCAGTTCTCCAGATTCTTAGCAAAGTTACGGATGGCTTGAGTTAAGGCACCTACAGGCACAGAGAGAAAGATAGAGTCAAAATAAAGATAACGAGATCTCAAATTCTGCATCCAAAGTGCAATTTTTATTTATTTTCATGGTCATTTGCTGCAACGAGGTGACTTTGATGATAAGAAAGTGTTGATAATGTTAAGCTGTACTGAGTTCTGTTGAATAGTGTAGAGTTATATCAATTATGAAGAGTTATTTCACTGATTATATCTTCATATCAAGTTGTATAGTGTATGTAAAGTTGTGTAGCTTATAGAGTTTCGCTAGCTATGGATATAGTTTTGTAACTCTTTGGGGCTAGAATATTTTTGATAGAGTTTGTGCAACTTACTAGAGATGATGTTTGTATAAGTTGTGTAAGGTTTCAAAGGGTCGTGTCTTAAAAAATTCTGTAATTTACTGTGGATTGAGTTGATATAGTTTGTGTAGAGTTGTAATTCACTGGAATGGTGTTTATAGTAAGTTTGTTTGGAGTTTGTAGAGTTTTGTAATTCATTGGGACTAGAGTTTATATAGCGTTATGTAGGGTTGTGTATCTCACAGAGGATTGGGGTTATATATAGTGTAAATAGTATTGTGTAGAGTTTTGTAACTCAGAGGGATGGAGTTTATATAGTTTGTGTAGAGTTTAGTAACTCACTATGGATACTGTTTACATGGAGTTGTGTAAGGCTTTATAGGGTTGTGTCTTAACAACTTACTGTGGTTGGAGTTGATATAGAGTTTGTATAGTGTTGTAACTTACAGAGGATGTTGTTTATATGAAGTTTGAATGGAGTCGTGTAGAATTATGTCTTACAGAATTGTGTGACTTACTGTGGATGTTTGTTTGAAATTGTGTAGAACTGTGTAACTTATTGGGACTGGAGTTGATGTAGAGTTTGGGTTGGGATACGTAGGGTTGTGTATCTCACAGACCGTGTGCATAGCATTGTGTAGAGTTTTGTAACTCAGTGGGATGGAGTTTATATAGAGTTTGTGTAGAGTTGTGTAACTCACTGGGGATGGGTCTCAGGACATCAGGGATGAGGATTTCCACTAGGCTTTGGTACAGCAAGTTGTCGCATTCACGGGTCCAGTAGAGGACGGGCTCATATTTACACAACAGAACCAGAACTGACTTGGGCAAACGCTTCTCTGATTCATCATGACTGTAGAGACAGAGAGAAACATCAGTGAGACACACATCACAACGCCTGTGACTGTATGATGTGTGTGTGTGTGTGTGTGAGCAGCTCTCACAGGTCAAGTGTGTCCGTGTCGCTGGTTTGTCCTTCACTGAACCTCCAGAAGCTCTTCCATAGCGTCTCCACAAGAGGGAACTGCAGGTTTACCATCACGTCCAGAATCGCCTACAAACAAACACACACACATTATTCATCAAAACACTACAATAAACACACATGTAACTGAGCGCACACACACACACTCACCTCGCAGTGCTCTCTGTAGATCAGCTGATATGTGTGTATGTGTTGAGGAAGGAGTCCGTCCGGCAGAGATTTACCCTCATCCTCGATCACAGGGAACTCCGGCAGACTGCGAGACGCATCTGAGACACACACATTCAAACAGCTGATGTCATATCCTGTAGAATACCATTATATATTCGGAAGAGACATTTCCATTTTACAATAACCTGTATAGAGACAGATGTTTGTCCTACCCAAAAACTGCTGATACTGGTGAACCTGGGCGCTGATGTCGGATAGCCCCGCCCCTTGTTGATGCCCCACCCCCAGGCCCATTCCATTGGTCAGTCCCTCCATCTTCTGCACAGGCTTTATTCTTCATAAAGAGACGAGGGGTGTCAATCAAACTAACAACAGCAAGTGATCATCAACACACACACACACACACACACACATACCTCTGTTTCTGCGAGTACGGCTGTTGTCTCATGGCCAGGTGTTGCTGGTCCTCTACCAGTCTGTGCAGGGGGGAGTTGCTCTTGATTCGAAGGCCATAGTAATGGTACTTAGAGTTCCCTCTGAAACACACACACACACACACACACACACACACACACACACACACACACACACACACACACACACACTTTATTAGCCTGTTCTACCCAGTGTTATTATAGTATCATTGATACACTATTATAGTTTTTGTTAATATTTCAAATTAGATATAATTTTTTATTTTCTGTTTTCACATTAATTTTAGTTAGAGGACTTTTACAAGATGTGTAAAATAACTATCAAGTGTCATGAGAATGTGTCTGTGAAGTTTCAGCTCAAAATACCCACAAATCATTTATTACACCATGTTGTAAATGCCCATTTTAGAGTGGAAGCAAAAACACGCTCTTTCGTGCATGTATCTTTAAATGCAAATGAGCTGCTGCTCCCCGCCCCCTTTCCAGAAGAGGGTGGAGCCTTTACAGCTTATGCTTTGGACACTGCCAAAACAAAACATCTGTTTGCGTTTGATTATCATCTATATCGTGGCCACGCTCACGTGAGATTGCAGTTCTTTGTCATCATGAAAGTTATTTGCATGTGTTTTAAAGCCATATCAGTCTAAACTTCTGATATATGGTTTTCTGAGCGCACACGCAAGCACGCACACAGAAAGCTGGCTGTCAGACGACGCATCCCGTGAGTATTAAACTAACGTCTCTTTCATGTCTTATTACGCTTGAACTGTCACATACACAAAAGGTTATGTCAAAATCACACAGTTTACATAAACAAGCGTATATTAGATCTGTGTATTAAAGTGAAAGCAGTGTAATATACAGCATCTACTGCTAAGCTGTTAATATGAATCAAACAACTAAAGAAAAACAGAAAATCACTCACTGCTCTTGACTGAATAACTTTTGCAGCTTTAATAAGAATACATTTCTTACTTGAATGCTGCTGTTAAAATTTCTGGTGAGGAGATAAACATGGCGGACTGTGTACATCTTACTGAGGGGAGGAGCTAAGCTAATAGACCAGATCCAATGACAATCGTGGGCGGAGCCTGTTACCATGTGACGTCTTTTTATATTTCTATATAGTTTTTATTTATTAGTTTGAGTTATTTTAGTACTTCAAGTTAAACTAAATGAAAATGAGAAATGTTAACTTGGCAACTTGCTGAAGTAAAACTACCCAGTACAATGAATATAGAAATAAAGCGAAATGTTGCATGTTGCGTGCCATTGCTTTAAGCTTTACTGCGCCACACCTGGTCCGGACAGTGTGGTTTTACCTGGTGCCAAGACGTCTGGTTCTGAGGCCCATGAACACGGAGCGGATGAGTTTGCCAAAGGAGGCGGCGTTCACGGGTTCTAGCTTGGTCTGCTGGCAGTGCAGGAGGTAATGACAGTAGAGAGTACAGCGAGGAAGACTTACACCTTCAGCTGTCTCGTAGTTATCCATCAGCCACTGCACCTGAAGACAGACAGAAGACTGCGGATGTTAAAGGCCCACTGAAGAGCCTTGGAACGCGCAGCTTTTTATGAAACAGGAAGCTAAGGCGGGACATATTGAATGGCTCCTCCCCCTTTTCAAATAGCCAATAGCATTAGTTTACATTACAGACTCTAAGTCGTACTTGACAGCACCATGGAAGCGAATCCGAGCGCTGATGATAAACTGGACTTAATAGTAGGGGTGTGAATAAATTCTAGCTATTTCATTCTTAACCGACGTACAGTTGGAAAACGGAAATAAAACTTGAGCGTTTGAGCAACTGAACACACATCTCCAACCAATATTGCTCAGTGACGTGTAAACGGTCCCTTATTTGGCCAGGTGGTGTTTATAGCATAGGGGGCGGAGCTTTAGATTCTAGAGAGCATTTGATTGGACAGAAGATGTGATGAGAAGCTGAAATCCGCGGAAAAAGAAGATAGAAGCTGAAAAAATCTATTTTAGCGGAGATGAGAGACTAAGTTTTGAGTGCTTATATCTCCTAAATGTGAATTTTGTCATTGTTTTGGCGCACACCAGCTTATTCATAACCTTAAAGCTAACATATTCATCCTAAAAGCTAAAAAACTTAAATTTTGATTTCAGGGGGCCTTTAAAAGGTTATGGGACTTTAATAAATCTTGGCTCTCAATGCAGCAAAAAGGTAAAAATGTTATTGAAATGAGTGCTACATAACTAGAGAAAATTGAGAAAAAGGGTGTGATGTTTGATCTGCAATTTTAACTTAAAAACCCTGGAGCTGTCAAAAGTCTAGCAGATATCCACGTTTATTTGTCAGCAAAAGGATGACACAAAACACTGCATGAAACTCTCTCTGGGTGAGAATCCGAAGCATCATTCATGCCGTACCACCAATGAACACAAACATACTCACAGTCGCAGGCGAAGCGCGTGTGTTGTGTGAGAAATTCTGGTTCCCACCGCCAAGCATGTACCCGCCCTGAATCACGTAACTACCCACCCCTCCGCCCGTGGCCACGCCACCTGCCCCGCCCACTTCCGACGAAGCCCCGCCAGTCACCACGGTGATCCCCGAACTGCCCTCTGAGAACATGGACACCACCCCTGTGCCCGTCCCGGACGTCACAGACACAGCCTGAGTGGTGGCGGGGGACGTGACCTGGGAGCCGGTGGTGGGGGACGTCTCATAGTAAGTGACAGAGGGCGTGGCTTGAGGGTAGTGGGAGGGGTCTGCGAACGAGTAACTATTGGAACGACTGAAAAGGGAAGAGAGAAAGAGAAATACAGAGCAAGGTAAATGTTTGTAGGAGTAAAGAGTTAAATATATGCCACAAGAACTGTGTTTATGCTTACATTGCAGTATCGTTGTAGTTGGCGTCTCCCTCCACAAACTGGCCTGAGTACACATGCTGTACCTACACACACAAACACACATCAGTGTCACAGCAGACGTTTAAATGGCTCTTGTCTGCATCCGAAGCCCAGACTGTTTAATTTAATTGAGTCAGATATGAGGGCGAACATCACAAAACATGTCAAATATGATGTCAAATCTAAATTTGCACTTAAATACATGAAACTAATCCCCATGTTTAGCAGTTATGAAGTGTGTGTTTGTACCTCAGGTGTGATGTGTAGATTACTGACCCCCAGATGTCCACTTTGACTCTTGGTTGTGGCCTGAACAACTGACCTCTGCTGGACACAGACCACCACAGTTTACGGATTTACCAGATTATTACGGCTTTGATGTATATAAGCCAATATATACACAAATGTGCATATTTGCATATTACCTGTGCTGTCTGCACCTGTTGCACTACCTGTGTGGGAACACCGGTCTGTCCCGCCGGAGGAGAACTAGATTCAGAGTCATTTGAGTGAAGCGAGCCCTCTATATGAACACAGATACAGACAAAAAACAAGTCACACAAACATTAAATGACTGTATAATATGCTCATTTGCATATTAAAGAGATCATATCATTGAAAAAGGATTGTTCTTGATCTTGATAAATTCTATTAAAACATACCGTAACTTTAAGAACTCAAATGGAAATCACAAGAGGAAAAAACAAACAAACATTCGACGCAAAACTGCAAAAGTGACTGAAATCATCATAATTACGTCTCTGGAATGATGAGTTTATTAACATATTAATATTTATTAACATACATTAACATATGACCGCCCACGTTTACATATTCAGTATTCAGCGAATTGTCTATCTATTGTATTGTTACTTATTGCATTGTTTTATTTCACATGTAAAGAGGTTACCAGTCATAAGAGGTCATTTACATATCGGACTCTTAAAGGTACAGTCGCCAAAACAACCTAGTTTAGTTACTTTAGAAGAACATTCTGGGTTATAAAAAAGCTAAACAAAATGCAGCAAAAGTTAGACTATGACCACTTTACACTGCTGAAGCTAACATCCACCACATCTTACTACAAAGGGCGTATGTGTGTGTGTGCAAGAGAGACACACAATGAGAGGAAGACGCTCTGAAAAGAAAGATAAAGAGACAAAAAACGAAATGAGAAGGAAACACGTGACAAAACCGCTCTCAGAAAGGAGGAAATGATGACTGTGTAAAGGGGAAGATACGCGTTTTACTTAGTACAAAACGTACAGAAGGAAATACACATATAGTATCTAACAAACAAGTGGCAAAACAAGCCCTCATACTTACGATACAGCACATCCAGACTGTACAGACAGCTACTGTAAAACATGATCTGAACACAGAGACACATCCAGCCATCTCTCTTTATATGTCACGCTCACACGGGCCGGCCTTGAACAATTAATCTCCACAGATGGGGCGAGAAAGCTCTCGTTCAGGTAAACACGGGTATCAGATAGAGAGGGAGATTGAGAGAGGAGAAACCCAGCTAAAGAAAGGATGAGGATATGCATCGTTTACTTTACCTGTGGCTTTATTTTGATTTTCATTCTGTTTTCCTGTATCCTTCAGTTTATCTCTCTCTCTCTACTCAATTAAATGATTCTCTGATATCGCCATCCTTCACGTGATCAGCTTTCAACTACAGCTTTTCTACAGGTGTTTTTTTTGCTGTTCTCTTTTTGTCATATCGCATACACGTTCATCCGCTTTATAATTCAAATGATATGCTTACATTAAAAAAACTTTTTCTATATATTTTATATAGAAACTTTTTTAGCCAGCATGAATTTTACATAGACATATGTAATTTACCGGTATGTTGATGTTTTATGTTGAGATTTTAATCATATATAACAAATAAATGAGCAATAAATACATTTACATATATTTGTATTTCAATTTCAATTTAAATCTATTAATTGTAATATATCGATCAAATTATTACTGAATATACACTACCATTCAAAAGTTTGGAATAACTAAGATTGAAAGAAGTATCATATTCACCGAGGCGGCATTTATTTGATTAAAAAATACAGTAAAAACAGTAATATTGTGAAATATTATTACATTTTAAAATAACTGTTCTATAACGTGAATATATTGTCAAATGTGATTTATTCCTGTGATCAAAGCTGAATTTTCAACATCATTACTCCAGTCTTCAGTGTCACATGATCCTTCAGAAATCACTCTGATATGATGATTTGATGCTCAAGAAACATTTATGATTATTATCAATGTTGAAAACAGTTCATATTTTTGTGGAAACTTTGATGCATTTTTTGGGGGGATTCTTTGATGAATAGAAATGTAATTTATTTGAAACATAATTTTTTGTAACATCATAAATGTCTTTCCTGTCACTTTCATTTGAGGTTTTTGTGGCCACTATCCATAAATCTATCAGGTCTCACAGAAGCGTCCTTCTTTCCCCATATAAACTAAAGCTGCGGCGACAGGAAGTCAATCCACACACACTTCCCCAGTCACTAAAGCACAAACACTTCTCCAGGTCGCTGAGTAGGCGATCAGAAGTCATCAGAAAAACATGTGTTTGTGCGTCTGTGTGTTAAATTAAAAGCACAGGCACATGTGTGGGGATTTATTTTGAGGTCTTTCTATTCAGGGAGAGACCTAGAAAGTGTCAGGTGTCTGTTAGATCGCATTACACACACGTTTGTACACGCAATGCATGTAAACTAGTGGCGCTGCTGTTAATGGTTCAATCCCAACTACGACTCTACGAGTGACATGGAAAGTTAAGTCTATGTATCTAGTGAAGTGCATGTGCTCACCAGTAACGGTCACCACTATGTACTGGGCGCTCTGGCCGTTTCCGGCCTGGGAGGCGGCGCGGCCTTGTATCTCTCCTGTGACGTACTGCGGTCCCTGAGGGGGCGTGGCCAAGACTGCTTTCTTTTGAGTGACAGAGGGCGTGGCCTGTGCTCTTATGATAGACCCCGTCTGTGATGAAGCAGACCCCGGCGAGCTCTGCATGTCGGACAGGAACTGAGACGTGCCGGTGGTGGAAGTGGCTTTCTGCTGGGTCGATGAGGCCGTCGTGACGTTGCCCCCTTGCGACTGGGAGGGTTGAAGATCCTCGGCAGTGTAGCCTGAAGTTGCCATGACGACAACAGCCGAAAATCCCTCTGCAAATAGAAATGAAGCCATGCAGGAAGTTAACAGATTTGGACTTCTTGCTTTAATTATAGACAGTATTGCCCTGGAGGATATTTCACAATTACATTTGTTTCCTTATGGAAGACTTCAGGCAAAACTACTGTTTTTTTCATGCAGTGGTAAATAAAAAAAACGCTGATTCATCCAGTAACTTCATAAGTCGACACCATTGCTGAGTATTTTCTCCTTAAAACGTCTCAAAAACGCGGTTTGAAATCACTGGAGTTTCTGACGTCACACACTACCTTGTAACCAATCAGATCAACGTGTGATCGTCAACCAGTGGATCTCTGAGCGGCTGTGAGTGCGTGGAGGCGGGGCTCATTTGCATATTCATAGAACCGCGTATACTAAATGAGGCAAGGGTGTCGAGTTACATTCGAGAGTTACAGAATTCAGTTACATTCAAGCTATTTTAAGGCATGAAGACATTTTTTTCAAGGAAAAAACTTTTAAATATGTAATTTTGGATAAGTTTTAAAGCAGCACCAGGTAACTTTTCAACCTTAATAATATATTTCCAAGTCTCTTGTGATGGTACATCGACTTACACTAGGTTGAATGACACGTCTGCCATAGCCTGACGGGGTCTGTAGCGTTTTTAATCGTACTTTTAAACTTCGGGTTTCGGGTAGTAACCGGCGAACAAAGAGAACTACAAAATTCGACTGCTTTACGGCATATACGTCACTTCCACCACCACCCCCACTTCCTTAAAATCGGACGTGCGAGCCAAACTAGCGTTTGTTTGCCAAATGTTATAGTCATGGCCGAAGCAGCACAGAAAAGCAAGAAAGCAAAGGTTTTGTCGGAGGAAAGCAAAAAGAGGAAACGAGAAAGTGATCGTATTAAAGGCAGAACGAGGATCAACATTGGGCCAGCGTTTCCTCGCTGGCGTGAGCTGAAGGAGGAGGAGGGGTGCCCGATGCCACCCGTCCCGGTTTTCCAGGGATTATTCTCTTTTTTGAGCGACAGTCCCAGAAAATTCATATTCTTTCCCGGGACACGAATTGTCCCGTTTTTTTGTGAAAATGTACTTCTAAAGTAGAATTTCCTGGTTTCAAATTAAACCGTTTCCGTCTACTGTTACTGTGTTTTCTTCATAGTTGTGTACAGTACATCCGATCCTGTGTCCGTAAACGGGTAAAAAACATGGTAAAAACGGGTAAAACAGTGGATTGGCAAATGCCAGGCGTTTACTTTTATTTGATTGGAAGCTCAACTTATCGCCTAGCAACTGCCTGTGCTGTCGGTCGGTCGCGCGCGCGCATCAACACACATCCAAGATGATACAGTGTGAGTTTAGTTGCTAGATAGCTTTTTAAAATATGTCTATTTACATCTATTGTGTGAAATGGGGAGAGAGACGGACGAGGAGGATAACCACTGTCTATGAGGATAACACAACAAAGTCGGATGAGCCACCAGTGTCAAAGAAAATACTATTTACAACCTACAACTCAGACTCAGACCACAAATAATAATAATAATCTGTGTCCCGGTTTTTCACACTTCAAAGGTGGCAACCCTATGCTCGACCGATGCGGACTTTCAAATATCAAATGAAAGCCTATAAAGGGCGTGTACAAGTTTGGTAGGGGCTACATTCTTTCAAGTAAATATATAAGATGCACAAAATAATATTTTAGGATACCTAACATGTCTGTGATATTTGTTTATTTGTCTTGCCTCAAGCTATAATAAATCGATTTGTAAAATTTGCAGATTCATCTATGGTAGCTTGATATTATAATATTGACGATATATGGTTATTATATCTACCACTCAAACATTGAAGTATCATATAGATTCAGTAAAACGGTAACCAATAGACTAGGCTACTATAATGACGCTGGCTTGTAAACGTAAGCATCACGATCATTTTTCGTTTGAAAAAAAATAAAACCCATGAAATTATATTCATATGACATGCTGAAATATATGCCACTGTACCTGGATGAAGACATTTCACACGCGACGCAAGCAGAACACCTGCATGTGAACTCCTACAGTGTTCTGGGCTATCATGGTTGTCAACAAATGGACGTGCATGTATGACAGAGTTTACGACAGTAGTAGAGGACAATACTGTTTCCCAACTGTAGGGGGACCCCGAGAGCAAAAAAAAGAAAAGTAACCTAGTGCTGCTTTAAGGGATAAAATGATTGATTAAAGAGGGACTTTAATGTACTGTGATTAATCAACAAAGTTAAGCATTGTGATATCTACAGTATTAGTTAAAAAATGTACCCTAATAGTGCTTTATAATAAGGACACACATTTTCATCATATAAAATATAATTTTATTTGAAAGCAAATTCACTGGCATTTTTCTTTAACTAAATAGTTATCTGAATACAGAACATAATATGCATTTAGAATATTTTATTTATTATTATCAACAACAATTTAGCTAAAAAGTGTTAGGCATTTTGTCTCACTCAAAATCCAGTAGTAGATTTTAGATCGCATAACACACACATGTATTCGTTTTTTTGTTGTTGTTTTTTTACTAAAACTAAACGCATTCTCTTTCCCTGTCAGACGCACATAAATCCTTTGTGGTTTTGAGCTGGCTAAACTTGTTTAACAGTACTCCCATTTTCCCTCAAATTAGAGGCAACGGCCCGGCCCATGCGTGCCCTGTCTTGTGATATGAAGCTCCAGTCAGAATTAGTCAGGAAGCCATTGTGTTAAACAGACTAAAAAGAAACACTCACATTATTAAAATCATGCCATAAAAATAAAACCAAGAGGGCATGAAATGACAACACGTACGGTAGGCCTATACATACACATCTTCAAGAATTTAACTTAACAAGCATCATATATTCTTGGCTTATTTTCAAAATATTCGGACAAATTTACATGCAAAATGTCACAGAGCTACATTAACTAACTTAATAACTAATGATTTGTACCACTTAAATGAATCAACACTGAATTTAAGCTGGACTACGACACAATTTTCAGCTGCTGTAAAGCCAAAACAAACTTTGTTGCATTATTTTCCTGTTATCACTGTAAAGCTGCTTTGAAACAATCTGTTTAGTAAAAAGCAGTATATAATTAAAGGTTACTTGACATGAGCATCAACTTTTGATGAATCTTGTGTTATAACTAGACAGACCATAAATCTGACAATTACATTATGTGGCATATTATATATTTTTCTTACTATGTGTTGTTAGTTACATACTGAAGTACAACAGTAATAAATAAATCTTCATGCTTAGTTTCGCCTCAATATGTACTCCCATGTTAAGATTGTATTGTATTACCTAATATGTGTCTTATTATTTATGACTTTTTTTGTTCATTGGTGCCAGAGAACAAAGTGTAACTGGATAGACATCTGTCAATCACGCCCTTTCAACTTCCCACGCCCCGCCCCCTGCCCAGGACACGCCCCCTCCACTCCCTCCGCACTGGAGCTGATCTGGCAAACATATGGCAGTTCGACGACTCCCTCTACAAAGTTTTCAACCCTCTGAAAATACAATTCACGAGTGTTTGATCCAGCGAACGGCTACATTTCATCGTCATGTGCGTTAAATAAACGGAGCGCCGAAAAAAGATTAGTCGAATGCGGATTCACTGTCAAAAGTCGCTCTTTGACATTTGATCCCAAACTGCTCGCCCGTTTCAGTCATCAAGTCAGTTAGTTAAACACACTTCTGACGTCACGGTCGCCAACCATAAACAAACAACAACAAGTAAAAGTCACACACTCTCACGTTACAACACCCGCCATTTTGTAGCGCTCGAGCAGATTTGACATCGTCATAACAACCGCCAGCGCGTGCGAGAGGCGCGGGGTCGAGTTGACGAGCGATAACTGAGGAAATCGCGTCAGGCACACTTCAGCACTTGCAACACAAAACAAGAGGAGGTTGCTCAAAATAAAGTTGTTGCGTTCACCTTTCGCTTCTTGCTGGACGATCTTAGTTTGGCGCGGAGTTTTATTTTCTTAATGCCTCAAATTGTTGTTGTTGATTCTCGTTGCTGGGTTCTTGTCGCCACGACTACCGTGACTATGGCGCCTCGTCCTCACCGGGGCAACTGTTGCTACCCACCCGTCTAAGTACCGCCCTCTTGCTTAGCGGCGATTGGCTGCGTGTCGCCAAGGAAAACGGTCTTCTCTCTTCATTATTGGATAAGGCGAGTGCCTATAACAAACTTACATTGTCATTCGCTGACAGTTGCTGTCAGTCGAGTTGCTCTATTACGCAAGAAGTACACGCCCCCTTTGCGTTCATTAATTGGACCGCATTTCTGTCAGTCAAACGTCAGGGTCAACTGTTACCCAATCAGAACAGAGTCTTGTCGAAAACTGAAGATAAAACAGAAGCTAAACGTTAATAACCACTATTTATATATTTAATGTAAAATTTATCAAAATAGTGTCTGTGCACAACTAGAGCAAAATCATTTATTATCATTACTCTTACAAAACGGTATACCAAACAGTTTTTAAACATCAGATGGCAACATGGAACTTTGATATATATGTATTATTATTTTAACGTACCATTTGCAAAGTAAATATATAATCCAAAATACTTTAAAGCTACACATCTACAGAAATATGTAAAAAAAAAAAACGTTTTCATATTTCTTCCATAAAACAAGATAGAAATTAAGACTTGTGTCTGAATATTGTACTCTGAATAAACAAATTATTCTCAGTTTAAGCATAAAAGTCTCTAAATGTATCATTTTATTTATAATTTCGTATTATTTTAATTATGCATGCAGTGTGAGTCCATTAGCATATTAATCATAATAGCCTACTATAAATTATCACTGAGGTCAGACAGGCAACCAATTAGCCCATTTGCTGAAGGCTCATCCATGTGCTGTTATCTCTGTGAATGCCAGTGTCTGAATCATATTCTCCAGACTTTCTTATCTCATGACTGTATGATTAAGAAGAAACGGGCTTTTGCTGATATGCTTATAAGCCGGTTTCTGATTCTAATTAACCACTCGCACATAACCATCACTTTCTCACACCCATATCCTCTTCTTATCTTACCTGAAATGTCACCGGGGCTCTTTGTGTCAGGAGAGGTCAGATAACCCAGCCTGCACCCCATAAATTTTCTATTCTTTAATTATTTGTGTATTGAGGATATCACTTGGAATAGCATGTACATTCTATGGCAGTGAAATTATGCAGTACCACCTCAGATGTATTACCTCAGATGAGGACGCTTATTGCGTGTATCTGGGTCTTGGTTTATGTTTTTTTTTTTTTCATGACCCCACGCAACGTCTTCACATGCAGCTCATGTGCTTTTTAGTGCACTTTACATGCAATAAATTTGCATCAGTGAACAGAGAAGTCCTGGGTTTCAATGATCTGCTTATGAAAATATCTGGTCAAAGTGTACCATATTTAATGTTTTATTAACTTGAAACTTTAACTTTAAACTAACTAAATTAGTTTTCTTTGTAAGTTATGGTAAACTTTTATTTATTCATTGCAAAGAAATGAGGGCTTGATTTTGTAAGATCTGAAAGATGATCCAGATTCAAAAATAATTTAAATGTATTAAACCAAATCCACTCAGGCAGGGGCGTAGAATTTAGTAGGGACGCTAGGGACGTGTCCCTACCAATATCCAGTGACACTGATATATCCCAATAATTTCGTCCCCACCAATTTCAAAATCAAACCTACGCCACTCAACTCAGGTGCACACAAAAAGGGCAAGTCCACGAAACAAGAGTGCACAGCACCAACAAATACCAGACACATGAATGAACCAAACTGAGGGACTTAAAGGTGCTGTGTCACTTTTTCACTCTACTAAAGCATAAAAATACCTTAATGTTTGCACAGATATTTAGGAAACATGGTGAGTTCACATACTGTCTGAAAAACACTTCTACAGACAGTTATTTTACTTTGAAATGTGCGTTCCGTGACGGAAAACTGTTTTTGTTTTGGTCTGTGTGATCTCGCCCACTGCCAGTTCACCCAATAGTATTTCGACATGCCAGTTAGCAGGAAACACAATTATTGCAACCATCAGCAAACAAACTGAGTCAGAGATTGCAGATTCTAACCTAAAAGGCCACGTTATCCATCTAAAAATATCTATGATCAAGAGCATATTAAAACGCGGAAAAAACAACTCATTAACTTACAGTCTGTAAGTCTCCTCGGCTTTCATTGTCAATTGACCTTTCGCAGGTTGTTTGATTGACATGCGATCTGACCAAACATAATCCGAGGATTTGAATTTGAGAAGCGGAGTGTACTGACGTCTTTCCGCGGTAAAAACAACATTCCTTCCTTGTTCATTCATGTTTATTTGATGCTATAAATTAACTAGAAGGAAGAGATGATCGGTTCATGAGCAGCTTTAACTGAGCGATCTGTCACGACACATTAAAGAGCCACAAAACGGTATTTATTGTTGGTACCAAATTTGAAAGTTGAGACTTTGCTTCATATCAAAAGTAGCCTGGTCTGTCCTGTCTGTCAGTGTGTTTTCAGTGTCCTCTCTGCTCCGCAATGTATTTTTCACTGTGTGAGAACATGGTGTGGTGTGAGAGCGGCGTAGCTTGTCGGACATAGCAACAGTAACTAAAGGGGGCGGGTCTTTGCGAACGGTCAATTGCGCCTCGCTCCTGTTGCGTGTTTCCAAACTGGCAACCCGCGTGAGCGTCGAGTTTGAGGAGGAGGGGGCAGAGGAAACAACGATCTCCGATATTTTTTATTTGGACTGCAGTACTTATTTCGACCACTAGCTGTCATTCTTACAGACTGCACCTTTAAATACACAGGGACAATGAACAGACTACAAACAGGTGTGGTCATTAAATATCAATAATCATGGTGACAAATAAGTGGCAAGGAAATTAGAAAAGGAAACAGGAAACAATAAGCAAACTAAGAGTCCATGAAAACGGGACTAAGACAAACTGAACTGAATGTGAATGTGACAGAACGCCTCACGCCGTAACATGACTGAGAAGGAGGTTCAGGAAGCGGATGAGGGGCTGGTGAACGCCGGGAAACCGTCAGGAGGGCAGAAGGGCGAAACCACACTCTAAAAAATGCTGGGTTGTTTCAACCCAATTTTGGGTAAAATATGGACAAACCCAGCCGTTGGGACCCAACGTTTGGTTTTGTCCATATTTTAGCCAAAATTGGGTTGAAACAACCCAGCATTTTTTAGAGTGCAGGGCGGAGCTGATGGTGGGAGTAACCAGGGAGACAAAGATGTAGGCAGGACCCAGAGAGGAGAAGAAAGAGGCAGGATCCAGGGAGGAGCAGATGGTGGCAGAATCCAGGATGACATGGATAGGAGGAGTGGCCATACGAGGACCCAGAGCGCAGCAGGAAGGACGTCCATAGGGGAGTGGGAGGAGAGTGAGCCGTATCGACGACCTCCCGAGGTGGAACCGAGGTACCGGAGGGCTGAGGTGTAACCAGAGTGACCGAGGGCCATGGTGGAGCCGGAGGGAGGGTGGAGCCAGACAGGGCCGAAGGGGTGGAGAGATGGAGCGTAGTGGACGGCTCGTGCCGTGGCACAAGGATGGAGACATCCAACTAAGGTGGAGCTGGAGGAATGAGGAAGCCTGGTGGAGCTGTAAGGCCGACGGTCCCAGGTGGAGCCGAGGGAGGGAGGAGGCGAGGCGGTGGAGTCAGGGCGACGGGCTGAGGCGGAGTGACAGGATCAGCGGCTGGAGGCGGAGCTATAGATCCACTCACCCAGGTGGAGCTGGATAACGGCAGGATCATGTTCGGACAGTCGTACAAACGTAAAGGACTATTATAAATCGCACAGTGTGCACCTGGCTTAAAGGACAAGTTCGGTATTTTACACTTAAAGCCCTGTTTACAGATCGTATCTGATGAAATAGAACGGTTAAGATTAAAATGTGGACACATGCTCCTGTCCCGAGAATTTTAGGTTTATTTCGCTTCCTCCCCACCCCCACAATGGTTGTCTATGTGCACTGGCAGATTCCTTCCTAAAACACATTAAACTTTCGTTTACAAAGACGTGAAACTCACCGAGGGGTCAGGGGTGTTCACTGATACGGTTCCAAAAAAAATCGCTGCAAAAGATGCTTTCCAACAGGTATTATCGTAGTTTTTGTCCAACTCCATTGATTGTATTGAATGTGCTGTGTGAGGTACGATATTCCTCCGCCGCTTCTTCTTCTGCTTCTTCTGTGTATTCAATTAAATGCCAGCGGTTTGCTTGCAATTGGCAAAGGTGCATTATCGCCACCAACTGGGCTGGAGTGTCTATTATTCAAGCTCTCAACGGAAGAATCACGGGTGTGACACGTTTGGCAAAATAGGTCCACAAAAGCGAAATAAACCTAAAATTCTCGGGCCAGCAGCATGTGTCCAAATTTTAATCTTAACCGTTCTATTTCATCAGATACGATCTGTAAACAGGGCTTTAAGTGTAAAATACCGAACTTGTCCTTTAAGACAAACTGAACTGAAGGTGAATGTGACAGATTTTGTCCGTGGGGAATTGATTGGATGGTTGGACGGTTGTGGTTTGCTATTGGTCGATTTCATGTGAGTGACAGGTTGTTCCGCCCTCACGAGTAAAGATTATGAGGTACAGTTACTAAAAAAAAATGATGTACACGAATAAATAATTTATAATAAATACTGCAATAGCCTATTAAATGGTCCAAATTGGAAACGCAGTGAGGACATGATTATTAGGCATTTTACATTAAGTTTCCAATAAAAACAGGATTTTTTTATTTATTTAGGATCATTAAATAGACATTTACATGTATCTGACTAAAAGTACAATGCTTATGCCAGTGTGTGTGATCAAGTTTGTAATTAATTGCCATTTTGTGTGATTAGACGGTGTGTATGGCGTCAAAAAGGTCAGGAGTGATGAGATCAGGTCGCTTCACTCGACATCTCCTCCATAGAGGTGCGCTGGGCCGGGGCTTTGTTTTCCTAAAGGTCTCTGCCCTGCTATCACAGTCTGACACACAAACAACGCAGGCTCCATCAACCCCTATAAAAGACACACCAGGCTGAGACCCTCTTTCAAACCAAGAAGGACAACATTTCCAGCTGCTCAAACTTCCTCTGTCCTCCTCTTCCTCATGTGTAGAGCTGCAGTTCTCACACTCGGCCTGCTGGCGGCGCTGCTGTATGGAGGCGCTCAGGCCACAGACGGACTCCCGATGTACGGAGTGAAGCTGTGCGGCAGAGAGTTCATCCGGGCGGTCATCTTCACCTGTGGAGGCTCGCGGTGGAGGAGGTCTCTGGATGTCTCAGGTGAGATATATGAAGAAATCAGAAGTTCTGTTTATTTCATTTTATTATGTAGGCCTACTTGTTCATTCCAATGCAATTCACACAGAGGAACCCACATTTTGTTTCATAGATGATGCAAGTTATACCTCATTCATGTAAGCGCCACGCACGCACACACACACACACACACACACACATTTGATCATAATATGTTTTTTTATATATTATGACAAAGACCACACACACAGAGTTGGAGCACAAACTGAATCACATAAAATCCACAGATTAAATTGAACTAAATATTAAATATCATCAAACTAAATAATGAAATGTGACTACAGCAATAAACACATACATAATTTTTAACATTAATAATGATAATTGATAACAATATTTAAATAAAATTATTATTTATTATATTATTAACACAATACATTTTTATTATTAATTTATGTTCGTACATATATACTGTAATATATACATTTATTTATATATATATATATATATATATATATATATATATATATATATATATATATATATATATATATATATATATATATATACACACACACAGGAGTAGTGTTCTGAAATAAGGAGGCAAAGTTTTTAATGTTTTTATTTTTTTAATAAATCAAATGTAAATTCATGTCCCAGTTATAAAAAAGAAACCAAATACATTTTTGCAGTTTTACATTAACAATGTTATTAAAGTCCTATTTATTAAAACCAAGTATAAATGTCATCAAGCCTTTTTACATTTATTCCAGCATAATAACCTATAAGGCTGTAATAATTTAAACAATTAATATTTTGTGAACTGATGTTCAGCTATTTATCAGTCATCAAGCACTTTAAAAATCATAATTCTGATCACTTAAAGTAAAGCAACAGCAGGTCTCCTCAACAAGGAGTGTCTGTACGAGTTACATACTGAAGTTCAGGTTTGCTCAAATAACTAACACTAGCTATAAGCAGTAATAATAACAGCGAGATATTTTCCTGTATTGTTCTCGGATCAGGCGACCTGTCCAGTCACCGGCTCTCCACTCACGACGACGAGGCGTCTGACAGCCGGGCCGCCAACCCCATCCTCCTCCCCATCAGACCCCGTCCCGACGCAGAGGCCCTGGCCTGGGCCGGACAGGGTCAGGAGAGCCCCGTGTTCAGCCGTCCCGCGCGCTCGCTCATCTCAGAGGACGTGCTGGAGGCCTTGCGCACCTCAGACCGGAAGGGCCGGGACGTGGTGGTCGGGCTGTCCAACGCCTGCTGTAAATGGGGCTGCAGCAAGAGCGAGATCAGCTCGTTATGTTAAAGAACTGCATGGTCACATTCCTCCACCCCTTCCGAGTCTTCTACTTCCATCCCAGCCGTCCCAAATGTGAAAAATGAAAATATTTGTGTCATATGTGTACTATAGCAGATTTTAGCCAAAGTTTGTTATCATGTTCAACACCATCTCTTCATCTCTGTCTTTGTATATTCTCGAGTGGTCATTGATTTAATAATAGCAAACTGGAATAAAGTTTTGATTACGATAGAATTCATTGTAATTTGTAGCTTCTTTTTTTTTATCCCTTTATTTTTCCAGGAAGGTCCCATTGAGATTAAAATAAATCTCCATATTAGCATGTAGTGAATTCAGTACATTATGCAAATGAAGCTGTGTAACATACAGTTAACCTGCTACCATTGACAAAATGTGTCTTATATCCTACAACAAAACACACGCACTGGACACTGTATCCCACAATGCATTGCTCTCAGAGATATCTGTCTTTTTTTCGGGGGGTCATTCTTGGTGCCTTTTGTCCATCATAAAAAGTAGCTAATCAAACTCAAGTTTTTCATCTATAGTCATGATAAGGTGATGCAAAATATTTGAACAAATATTCTGGTCAAGCTCGGGTAAATACATTGAACCATTTAAAGAACAAAATCCTGAATGAAATGGAGGATCAAAAATGTCCAGATGTCCAGGGACAGATACTTTTTAAAAGTATTACATTATTGATACTCTAGTAAATTTTGATTGTCACTGAATTACTATTTTTTTATGCTGATTTTATGAAAAAAAAAAAGAAAAAAAGAAGAAGCTTAACAGGGTGGACAAAATAATAACAGGGTGGAAAAGTGGTATAAACAATGGATGATTTCCTATTGCTCACATACAACCAATAACATTATTACTTTAGTTTGAACTGGATTTATTTCCAATACTATAAATGGACACCGGTCAGTGAATTAAACTTAAAGAGATGGGGATTTGAAGAATATGGGTAACCAAACAGATGATGTGCCCCATTTACTTCCATAGTATTTGTATATAGCCTATATATAAAGTACTATGGAAGTCAATGGGATCCATCAACTGTTTGGTTACCCATACTTCAAAATATCGTCTTTTGTGTTCAACAGAAGAAAGAAACTTATACCAGCTAAATGATGAAATTTTTATTTTTGGGTGAAATATCCCTTTAATGAGGCCACGTGACCATTTTGTAACAGTAGGTAGTATTGCAGTATGCAGTAAGCAATTCACTAGTATCCCATTCTGAGCATAGCAATAGTTTTGGACGCTATATTAATAATACCATGGTATTCTCTCATTCTTTGAGGGATACCATGTAAACACACATGGATATAGTAATAATCACACATTATTATGGTAAATAACAGTACCATAGAACAACCGTGAGATACTTCTAATGGAGGCCAATGAACCTAAATGACCCATTATTTCACCTTTGTCTCCATCTACAGGTCACAACATGAATAACAGTTTTCTAAAAATGTATTTAAATCCGCCACAAAGCTTCATTAACAAAATATAGATCACAATTAATGTGTTAGTCATGATATATTTTTCTCGTATAAAAAAAGGGTAATTATTTAGTAGTAGCGCTTCTTGTAGTTTTATGTTAATGAGATATGATGTCAGCGTAACGGTACGGAAGCCGCGCAGATCCAGACTGCGCGATTAACGCGTCCGCCATGCATCAGGCGCCGCCGGTGAAAGAAGAATAACAGTAAGCTCACCGATTAAATCCCGCAGAAATCCCGTAGAAACCCGCGGTGAGCCATCCGTTACCGCGACCCGACGTCCATCAGCGCTCGTGCCGCGGCAGAGAGATATAAACGCAGATAGACGGACAGAGAGAGCCACTGACTGAAGGTGAGAGCGTTTGGCGGGTTAGCACAGCGGCTAACGGCTACATCAACGTCTGTGTGTGTTTATTCATCATCTTTACACACGCTCAACACGCACATCTAACCGATTAAATGCGTTTTATTTCATGTGTGATCGGTTAACGCGTCTGATGTAAGCTGGGGAATTGGGTTAAACCGGGCCGCGTAAACACACACACACACGGCCTACAGTCATACACACAGAGATTATACACTTATACAAATACTCAACACACAATAATACATACACAAATACCAGACATACACACTCACGTAGACACACACACAAACATAAACATGTACACACGCTACACTTGTATCATACACACAGTCGTATACTCAGTATATATATATATATATATATATACATACACATATACACACTTATATACTGAGTGTATATATATATATATATATATATATATATATATATATACTGAGTGTATATATATATATATATATATATACTGAGTGTGTATATATATATATATATATATATATATATATGTATGTAGAGATATAAAGATAAAGTCATAATCTAGTTTATATACCCTCAAATAGATGGATACACACTTATACACCTATACAAACAACATGCATAGATGTACTTAAAGGGTTAGTTCACCCCAAAATAAAATTTGTCATTTATTCACTCATGTCGTTTCAAACCCGTAACAGCTTTGTTCATCTTCAGATCACAGATAAAGATATTTTTGATGAAATCTGAGCGGTTTCTGTCCCTCCGTTGACAAGCTACGCAACTACCAGTTTCAAGCCCCAGAAAGTTAGTGAAGACATCATTAAAGAAATCCCCGTGACTCCAGCGGTTTAACCTCAATTTGATGAAGCGACTCGAGTGCTTTGTTCAATCATAATTGACCACTTTAGTTAATCTCTAACGCACGTTCACGACACATGCGTGTTGACCCGAGAGCAGACGTTACATGAACGTGTCTCGGAGATTAATATTCTGTAAATAAAGTGCTAAATTATGTTTTTCTTTTTTTGTGCGCAAACAAGGCACTCGTGTTGAACCGTTGGAGTCACATGGATTTCTTTAATCGTGTCTTTACTGCCTTTCTGAAGCGTTAATCTGGTAGTTGCGTAGCCTGTCAATGAAGGGACAGAAAGCTCTCAGATTTCTTCAAAAATATCTTCATTTGTGATCTGAAGATGAATGAAAGTCTTACGGGTTTGAAACAACATGACGGTGAGTAATTAATGACAGAATTTTTGGGGTCTTTAAATAAAATAAGTGCACAATGCGTCCAAAAGTCCACATTGGAACTTGTAAATAACGTTGTAGGAATTTGAAAACTGTAAAACGAAGCAACATGAATGAAGAATGAAGAAATTTGAATATTTCTATATGACTAATCAAATGATCACATGACTCTTTGTACAAATAGTCTGATGTTCTTCCGGCGAAGCTCAAGATGCTGGAGAACATGGTCAGGTTGTGTTCATGTAGCTCCTGCAGACATGATCAAATTAATCTTTTCATTGTTATGCAGATAATAGAGTGGTGCAGGATGACATCAGAACCCGGAAGACTTAATTCGCCACCGGTTCCTTCCAGATTTTCCTATGGGGGTTTAAATGTATGTATAAAATAAAGCCTGCGCTAAACGTATCTCGACGACACTTTGTTCTACAACGTAAATTACACACACACCTTTTTTAATTGTAACTAGATAAGACCGCTTGGGGTGTGTGTGTGTGTAATTTCCACTGTAGAAAACGTCAAAGTATCGTCGAGGTATGTTTACCACAGGCTTTATTTCCATAGAAAAATCTCCAAGGATTTATTCTTCCGGGTTCTGACGTCATCCCTTCATCCTCTATATATAGTATGCAATGAAACGAGTGATTTTAAAGGAGATAAATGTGAAAACCCCCAAGCGTCTTCATGAGTGTTTGCAGACTTTCGGATGCACTGACGACGACTCATTCACACACACGGCCCACACACACATCCGCAGCCTCCACACATATTCACACCCTCGTCTGCCTCGGTCCCAATTAAACCTGATCAGATGGTAAAGCTGGTGTGTGTGAACCTCCCGTCCAGGTGCTCGCGGCGGATTAGCCTGGTTTCAACAATTAAAAAGTGTTTTAAAGCGGGTATTAGGTCTGAGGGCATGTGTCTGTGGACGATAGTTTTGTGTTGTTTGCTCAACTGTACCAAGAAAGCAGTGATGGGGTGTGTGTGTGTGTGTAGGTCACTCATCTGCCTGTGTTTTCTGTTGTGTGTGTGTGTGTAGCACAGGATGGAGTGGCAGCCGGATGAACAGGGTTTACAGCAGGTGCTCCAGCTGTTGAAGGACTCCCAGTCTCCAGATACGGCCACACAGAGAGCCGTTCAAGAGGTCTGTGCACATCGCCACTTCTGATCAATATCAGTCTGATCCGTTATCTGTCTGTCAAGCTCATTTGTTCAGGTTATCGCTAAATGAAATGTGAAATGTTGCTGCTACAGCCGAATCAATGGCAGGATTGTTGTCAACACTGGGCTCTTGAGAATCAAATGTTTAGTATCTTGTGTGGTCATTTTTTGGGTTTCATTCGTTACAGACGTGTACGGTAGTCGTGGATCATATTGGCAAAATAAATCCCAATATTTAATAAGTTCGGGATCATAGGAATTGGTGTTTTGAAAGAAATTAATATTTCAGTTTAGCAAGTGTGCAGTAACTTCAAAAGTGACAGTAGAGACATTGTTAATGTTACAAAAGATTTCTATTTCAAATAAATGCTGTTCTTTTGAGCGTTATATTAATATAAAAAAATCCTGAAAAAACTATCAGCAAATCATATTCTGAAGGGTCATGTGACACTGAAGACTGGAGTAATGATGCTGAAAATTCAGTTTTGATCACAGGAATAAATTACATTTGAACTTATATTCACATAGAAAACAGCTATTTTAAATTGTAATCATATTTCACTATTCATGTATTTCTGATCAAATAAATGCAGCCTTGGACTTTTCCAACATTTGAGCATTAATGTGTATCTTTCTGTAAATTCTCTAAATATATATATATATATATATCCTTTTTTAAACCACCATTTCAACTGAACACCCATTGTGGGCATGCAGATTCACAATGGTCAACAAATAAGAATATTTCATTTAATAGAAGAATATTTGGATAAAAACGTCTGCAAAATGAATAATATTTTTAAATTCTGTCATATGCACCAATATAGCAATTCTGACCGTAAATGAGTCAACTTCTTCACTCTAATGACTTTTTTTTTTTTGAAGATTAAACCTGAAAAACCAACTACTCTACAGTCATGTTTTTAGGGAATAAATAGTCCAATAAAAAGTGCATTAAATATATCCATGATTTAATATTCACTTCAAAATGTGTGCAAATATTAAGATCTAAAATCCCGTGGTATATGTTTGTTTTCATCTTAATGTCACTGGATTGATATCAGATCTGTTTGTTCTCTGTGGACTTCATCATAATATTTGTTGTCAATTTTCCATTAGAAACTGGAGCAGCTGAATCAGTATCCCGACTTCAACAACTATCTCATCTTCGTCCTCACCAGCCTCAAATCCGAAGGTCTGTATTATCCCATCATGCATCATCTTATCTCGTTACACACACACACACACACACTCTCTCTCCGGTCACTCAAGGAACGTGTCTCTGTGTGTCTGCAGACGAGCCCACCCGTTCTCTGAGCGGTCTGATTCTCAAGAACAACGTGAAGGCTCACTACCAGAACTTCCCTCCGGCTGTGGCCGACTTCATCAAGAGAGAGTGTCTCAACAACATCGGAGACCCGTCCCCGCTCATCCGCGCCACCATCGGTCAGTGCGGATTAAACCCGGCTAACCTCTTTAGAGTTGTCTGGCTGAGTTCATTTCATTTGATCAGTTGTCATTAGTGTGTTTTTTCCTTTTAGAGAAGGATGTATTATTGTAAAGTGAGTAGATATGGGCCAAACTGCTTTTTTTTTTTTTTAAATATTGTTGAATTGTGTGTGTGTGTGTGTGTCCGCAGGTATTCTCATCACTACAATCGCCTCTAAAGGCGAGCTGCAGACATGGCCAGAACTGCTGCCTCAACTCTGCAACCTTCTCAACTCAGAGGATTACAACACCTGCGAGGTAACATACGCGCACACAGACACATACACACACACACACACACACACACAGACACATACGCTCACACAGACACATACACATACACACACACACACACAGACACATACGCTCACACAGACACACACACGCTCGCACAGACGCTCACTCGCTCGCACACACGCTTGCACAGACAGACAGACACACATAAAGACACACGCTCACACAGACACACGCTCACACAGACACACGCTCACACAGACACACACTCACACAGACACACACGTTTACACACGTTCACACACACACACACACACAGACAGACAGACAGGCACGCACACACACGCTCACACACAGGCTCAGACACACACACACACACACACACACAGGCTCAGACACACGCACAGACACACAGACACACACACACACACACACAGGCTCAGACACACACACACACACACACACACACACACACAGGCTCAGACACACACACACACACACACACAGGCTCAGACACACACACACACACACAGGCTCAGACACACACACACACACACAGGCTCTGACACACACACACACACACACACAGGCTCAAACACAGACACACACACACACACAGAATGCAGTATGGTTACTGTTCACTACATGCACATTCAGTGTTTTCCAAAATGATCAGTATTCATCCCAAAATGCAGTGCTCTTGATGTGGTCTTCTGTTGAATAAAAAGTTGTTCCAGAATGTGCTTAATTTGACTGGCTTGCCAAACATCATCAGTGTATTTTTGCACACAAAAAGTTATAAATGTATGCGTTTTAAACATAATGCCAATGTAGTGAACAGAGATCAATCAATATCTGTATCACAATTTTGTGATGACCAGTTTTCAGAACTGATTTTTCATTTGTATAAATCAGTTAAAAAACATTTTTAAAAAAGCTATGCTTAGACTCAACTAAATAATCATTAGACTACAATTTCTTCTTCTAGAAAATAATAACCGTACTATAACATTAGTGTATTTCTTGTTACAGATTGTATGCACATGCCGTTTAAAAAATAGTAGGCAGTGTTAATATTTCACACTAAATATTCCTGTCTATTATAAATTCATAATGCTGAAAATGATTGATTAGTTATTTCTGCTGATTGCTTTAAAGTCGGCATGAAAAGGAAGTTGCGATAGTCTTTTCTTGAGTGAAAGGAGTGAAAATGCTTCTTAAACAAGAACAAATGTAGGGTGGGGCTTACTTTTGTTCATGGGGAATTGATTGGATGGTTGTGGTTTGCTATTGGTGGATCTCATGTGAGTGACACCCCATTAAACACATCATCAGAGAAGAGAAGAGATGAGCTGCAAGAGGGAGGGGAAGTTATTTGGATTACATATTATGGGGGCACATGGACAAAAATAATAATAATATGGCCACGAATAAATAATTGATCAAAAATAGTGCAATATTCCATTAAAAAAAAAAGATTTTTTTTAACACTTTTATTTATTTTATTTACTGGATGAACAATTAAAGTAAAAACAATATTAACAAAAGGGAGGAGAATGAATTATGCATAAATATATCCCAGATATATGCTATGTAGCATACATAGCTTTATACCTATACATATCCACGTATATTCTTAAATATCAATCATCATATACATAACATATTTGTAAGCACTGACCCCCCTATTTATATAAAAATAAAAAATTAAAATTAAAAAGTACACTGAACAACAAAGCCAAACTGGTGGGGTTAACCATTCTAATAACCATTACGGTTTATTTAACCACTTTTCCCAGTCCATTTTAAAAGCACTTTTTTTCGTCTTTAGAATATATGTAAGTTCTTCCATAACCATGATTTCTTCAATAATTCCGAACCATTGTATACACTTCAAAGTAGTATCTTTAAGCCAGTTCCTAGTTATAGTTTTTTTGCAAGCCGCAAGAAGGATCTTACATAAATATTTATCACTTTTAGGAACTATGTCTTTAATATTTCCCATAAGTAGAAACATAGAGGTTCTAGGTATTTTAAATCCAAACACTGCCGACATAACTAATTGTCCATTTTGATTTCATGGTGACTTTAACCTGTGTGTGTGTGTGTGTGTGTGTGTGTACAGGGCTCTTTCGGTGCGCTGCAGAAGATCTGTGAGGACTCGTCTGAACTGCTGGACAGTGATGCTCTGAATCGACCCCTCAACATCATGATCCCCAAATTCCTGCAGTTCTTCAAACACTGCAGCCCCAAGATCAGGTAAACACCCGCACACACTTATCTTTAGAATTAAATACGGTCAGTTTTATAATGAGTAACATTATGAATTCACGTTGTGTCTTCAGGTCTCATGCCATAGCGTGCGTGAATCAGTTCATTATCGGCAGGGCTCAGGCTCTCATGGACAACATCGACACATTCATAGAGGTGAGTTGGTCACCGATTCCATCCACCAAGAACTATTTCAAGAAGCTTTAATCTTTCTAATCTGGAGAGTGTTTTTCTGGCTCTCTGTGATGGTACCGCGAGCTGTCGCTCATTGACCGATCGCAGGCTTCTGGTAGGGATGTAGACTCGTAGGAGCGAGTGAAAGTAGGAGGGAGCTGAGCCTGTGGTCGATCTGTAAGCAAGCGTCAATGCCTTGAGCAGCGAGTGGTAGCCAGTGCAGAGAGATGAACAGAGGAGTGGCATGGGCTCGTTGAAGACAAGACGGGCTGCAGCATTCTGGATCATTTGTAGAGGTTTAGTTGCACATGATGGAAGTCCAGCCAGAAGTGCATTGCAGTAATCTAGCCTAGAAATGACCACCTTAACGACACAGTTTGGGTTTTCAGCTCATTTGCAGTCAGGCATAATAATCTGTTCAGTGAGTCATCTGAGCAATGTTGTTTTCGTCAACGATAACGCAATTATTTCGTTGACGCACCTTTTTTTTTATGACGATAACGTTACGATGACTAGCTAAAAATGACTCTAAGGTGATTAAAACATGACGAGACGTTTTCGTTGACGACACGAGATGGAACAAAAATGATTATAAGTCTGACGTTCACAATGCATGTCATTTCTGCCTATTTTGCGTGAAATCTGTCTGTTTTGAGCTAAAAAAAGTATCAGCAATGCCGCATTCTAATCGTTGTTTTGGGTACGCCCGGCTGCCACGCGCCAGATTCCACACAACAACAACCAGTTTTGCCAGACGTACGATATTTATCGTATTTGTACGATAATTTTGACCTCTGTACGATGTACGATCAATAATGAAAAAAATCCCATAATGTATGATAATTTCAGAATTGCCCGCAAATTAGTTAAAATCTCCCCGAATCTAGATCGAGCGAGCAAGAGCGCGCATGTGTAGCGCGCGCACAGCAGAGAAAGGGAGCGAGAGACCTTGCGTGTGTGTGCGTGTGTGCCTCACGAAGCGCATGTAAGGACCCAACCAATCGAATTATTTAGAAAGTCTAGTTTATTATGCAAAGGTTTTAAGGTTAAACTGTTGTTTTATGAATTGCAACACTTGCTGCAACCTGTCAAACCTAAGCCCATTTCCAATACTTTTTAACCTAAATTAATTTGTTAGACTACTTTTTTTACTTTTTTTTACTAAAATTGACAAACCTTTTTGTTTTCGTCGACTAAAACTTGACTAAAACTATCAAGTTTATAAGTGACTAAAACTAAAAAGCATTTTCGTCAAAAAGACTAAGACTAAAACAACACTGCATCTGAGCTGACTGATTGATTCGATAAAAAGAACCACACGATTGATTCACAATAATGTGAATTACACAGCGCATTGATTATTTTTATTATGAATAATACTTGTAGACTTGATTGTAGTAGCTTCTAGAAAGCATACTTTTTAGAAGCCTAGAGCGTACTAAACACAAGAAGAATTGTTCACAGTGTGCTATGAATCTGTAGTTATTTCTGTGGTGAAGGCTGAGCTCATCTGTGTTTTCAGTCTCTGTTTGCGCTGGCGGGCGATGAAGACTGCGAGGTGAGGAAGAACGTGTGCAGAGCTCTGGTCATGCTGTTGGAGGTCCGAATCGACCGACTGATCCCACACATGCACAGCATCATACAGGTGAAACTCGCAAACATCTGATGCCACACTTTACAGTGGATAGGTGGGAGGTTTGAGTCTCATCCGTGTTTCTCCACAGTACATGCTTCAGCGCACGCAGGACGCGGATGAGAACGTGGCGCTGGAGGCGTGCGAGTTCTGGCTGACTCTAGCGGAGCAGCCCGTCTGTAAAGAGGCTCTGTCGGGACACCTGGTCCAGTGAGTACAGCAGGCCATCATCCACACACACACACACACACACACACACACACAAACACACACACACACACATCTGAGCAGAAACTGAAGCCCTAGGTTAGGTTCTGTTTGTGAGATCTGATCTAATGCTAATGTTTCCCTACAGACTCATCCCCATCCTGGTGAACGGAATGAAGTATTCTGAGATTGACATCATTTTACTGAAGGTGAGTCACCATATACGAGACACAATCTTTTTAGTCAAATCATGTTTATTGCGTTAGCTAAGGTGCGGTCACATAAATTCCGATACAATCGAGGTATTTATTACAGGGCTCGACATTAAGCCTTGTCATGTGCTTGTCTTTCGGATGGTTCATTCACTTGTCTGACTAAAAATGATGCTTGTCCTGAAAAAAATAGGATTTTTTTGTGGTGTAAATATAATTTATTCTAAAGCAATATTCTCATCAGCTTTGACATTTAAAACGGCATATTTGCTATTTACCCTGAGGGCACTTTATTTTTTTATTTTTTACCTTTTAAAGGGCGTTTTTTTCCTAATCTTATTAAATATCTGCTTCATCTTTCATTTTAATTCTTAAATTTGATCAATAAATTAAATTAGAATAAGACACTATATGGCTGTTACCAAACAAATTTAATAATATACACTGAAAAATTACAATTAAATAATGTTATGAGATTGTTTTAAATATTTTTAAAAAAATACAAATAAGAAATGGAGAAGAATGATACTTTTAAACATGAAACCAAACCCTCCAGACGGTGGCGGCATGTGACCGTCTCACTGAATGATTCATTCAAACGATTCGTTCAAACGGCTGATTCATGCAAAGCGCTGATTTGTTCAGTAATGAAAAACTTTGAGAGTTGCTGTGAGATGCGTGATGGTTCTGCTGTGATCTTTGTTTGGAACTATTTTCGCTGCTGAAAAAGAACAAAAACAGTCAATATTGCGTCTAAAAGTGACTTAATATTAACTACCGCTTTCTTGAACTGTATGAAATCGGTCACATTTTCAATCGTGATGGTATTCAGGAAAACAGCACGTGTCATGTTGCTTACTGTATCATATGTTATAAATATAAAAATATCTCATTTTGAATTTTTACTGTTGTTTACGGAGTTTCTTCGTGTGCTGCTCATTTCTCCTCGAGCGAGCCTCAACAGCACAACCTTCTTACTGTCCTTATTACTATTAATAAATATTATCTCTCAATATTGTCCACTATTGATTGCCACTTACACTAAATGAGAAAATTTTAATCAGGCTACTTGTCCTGGCGGGCAATTAAAATTGTCTTTCACTTAAAAAAAAAAATCCACTTGTCCCGAAAACAAGCGGACAAGCGTTAATGTCCAGCCTTATATTCATATTTTTTATTAGCTTGATATTTTCTGTTTTCATTTTTATTCTTTTTAGCTTTTTTTTCTTTAATTTTTAGTAATTATAATACTTGTTGAAAACCTTTTCACAATATTCTAATTTTGAATTTGGGGTTTTCATAAGCTGTAAGCCATAATCATCAAAATTATAACAAATAAAGGCTTGAAATATCTCGCTTTGCATGTAATGAGTCTACTGTATATAATATATTAGTTTCACCTTTTAAGTTGAAATACTTAAATAAATAAATGAACTTTTGCACCATATTCTAATTTTTCGAGTTTCACCTGTATATGCATAAATCAGTGTTTTTAACTGAGTCCGACTGTTAACTCAGAACTGTTCATTCAAAGAACCAGCTCATACAAGTCATTTGTGGATGTTTTCGATTAACTTAAAAGAACTGTTCATTTGTTCTTGACTCAGACTGCAACTTTCGTGTTGTATATTCATTTTAGCATGCAGCCTGCAAAGACAACTAAACAGACAGACGATTCTAGATCTGCAAAATTGTGATTTTAAGTATCAATATTGGAACTGATTGATTTTGATACCCGATTTATCAAGATCTCCTGAGAAGCGAGCGCTATGTAGGGACCGTGTGAATCAGAATGCAGCTGCAGTGTGTGTGTGTGTGTGTGTCTCAGGGTGATGTAGAGGAGGACGACAACGTTCCTGACAGCGAGCAGGACATCAAGCCTCGCTTCCACAAGTCACGCACCGTCACGCTGCAGCACGAGGGAGGAGAAGGAGAGGAGGGCGAGGACATCGATGAAGATGAGGATGACGACGATGACACGCTGTCTGACTGGAACCTACGTGAGTAAACCGACCAATCAGAGCGCTCCTGCTGGAAATGTTCTTATGCGTGTATGGATATAATTTAATTTGCAACAACAGCGCTGTTAATAATCTGACTCGAGATGAATGACACTTGCTTTCTGTAAAGCTGCTTATAACTGAACCGACCTTGAAATTGTTGGAATTGACAGTTATTGATCTAAATTATCAAAATTGAACTCGCTGAATAATGTCACTATTGTCTTTTGAGTTTGCATTATTGATAATTATTTTCCTGTTTATTCATGTGAAGCTGCTTTGAAAAGGTGACTTGACTTGTATATGTTCTTGTGTGTCCACAGGGAAGTGTTCTGCGGCCGCGCTGGACGTGTTGGCTAACGTCTTTCGGGATGAGCTGCTGCCGCACTTGTTGCCGCTGCTGAAGGGTTTGTTGTTCCACCCGGACTGGGTCATCAAAGAGTCTGGGATACTGGTGCTGGGAGCCATCGCTGAAGGTCTGTATCACACACACACACACAATTTTGTTTTGTGGTTTGTTGTAATATGGTTGTAAGAGTGCATATTTTATCTTATTTAACTTGAACCTTTTTTAATGAGCTGAGAGTAGTTACAAAAAGAGATTTCAAAATAAAAGTCCCGGTGTAATTCAGGCTTGTTTATAGAGAAGGCAACTTTTAGTACCTCACGATTCGATTCTTGAGGCCACGATTCGATTTTAAAATCGATTCTCAATTTTTAATCATATTTAGATTCGATATGTGCATTTTTAATGATGTTTATTATTTTGTGATATTTTATACTTATATTATTTGATTCAGTAGACGGTTTAATAGGTCTAGAAGAAGAAAAAAATTCCAACTGAATTAAATGTGAACCTTGACATTTATTTAGTTTTTCTTCCCATTTTAGTCAACGCAATATTATAAAACACATGCCCTCTAAGCAGACTACAATCATTACACACTCTTCTGGATTAAAGCAAGGCAGAACATTTTATTTTATTTTTGATATTAAAAATAGGAACAAAGAAGCAAATTACAAACAATAGGACAAACATGCTAGAAAAAATATACAAATTAAATTAACTTAAAAATGTTCTGGTACAGTAGCACAGGTTTATTTAGTAAGAAATGAAATATCAAATGTAAAAATAAAACACTCTTCGCTGTATGAAGTAAATATAAATTGATTCATATTAAAGATAAAAAAGTGATTCAGTGAAAAGCAATGCGTTTTTTTATTATTATTAACATTTATTAAACGAATGGCAAACGTTTGAGGCATATTGTATGCATATTGGTGGCAATATGCGTGGCAGTGGCAGTGGCATGGGGTGGCAGTGGCTCAGTGGTTCATGTAGGTTGTCTACAAACTGAAAGGTTGGTGGTTCGATCCCCGGTTCCACTGGACCAAGTGTCGAGGTGTCCATGAGCAAGACACCTAACCCCAGCTGCTCCCGACGAGCTGAGTGGCGCCTTGCATGGCTGACACCGCCGTCGGTGTATGAATGTATGAGTGAATGGGTGAATGAGAGGCAAATTGTAAAGCGCTTTGGTGGCCATGGGTCTATGAAAGCGCTATATAAATGCAGTCCATTTACCATTTACCATATTGTAGTTTTTGTTACTTTTCTTATTTGATTCGGTAGACATTAAGAATGAGTGCATGGATATAGTTACACATCCATATTGTGTAGGACAGAAACCGCTCTGCAGACGCCCTGAGTCGACTGAATGCTCTGTCTCTGTCAGGCTGTATGCAGGGAATGGTGCCGTACCTGCCCGAGCTCATCCCACACCTGATCCAGTGTCTGTGTGATAAGAAGGCTCTGGTTCGCTCCATCGCCTGCTGGACGCTCAGCCGCTATGCACACTGGGTAGTGAGCCAGCCGCCGGACGCCCACCTCAAACCGCTCATGACCGAACTGCTCAAACGCATCCTGGACGGCAACAAGAGGGTGCAGGAGGCCGCCTGCAGGTGTGTTAGAAATGATGCTTGCTTGTTTAGAGTCTGTGAGACTAATGGAAATCTTAATAAAATCCCGATGTGAGCATGCGCGGTTTCGAAACCACAGAAAGCACGATTTTTCCACCAGTCCCCAGGGGGCCGTTCACATGTCGCGTCTTTTGCGCACTCAAGTTTGTTATTTTAAATGTAGATGCGCGACACGCCTTCTCAAATAGAGAGCAACACCGTCACAAAGCTCATGCATTGCGGTGCGCTCGTTTTTTCAGGCGTAACGTGACCGACCCTGTGATTTTATTGTTGACATATAAAGCTTTAAAGGGTTAGTTCACCCAAAAATGTAAATTCTGTCAGTAATTACTCTCCCTCATGATGTTCCAACCTTGTAAGACTTTCGTTCATCTTCAGAACACAAATAAGAACACAAAAAAACGTCAGAACGGTGGCTCGCTATTGGCCGACGCTGGTCATGTGTGTGATGCTGGCCAATAGTGAGCCTCCGTTCTGACGTACAACCCAGAAGCGCTGCGCTGTTACACTACGTGAACTCCTTCAGAGGCACACGCAGAAGAAGATGAATAGTTGAATAAAGTCATTATGTTGAGGGGATTTCCCCACAAAAAGTATTTTGTCGCTTGATAAACTTATGGTTGAGCCACTTGGACTATTTTAATGATGTCTTTACTAACTTTTCTGGGCTGGCAGATATTAATTACCTAGCAGAGGAGTGAGCCAGCTCTCAGATTTAATCAAAAATATCTTAATTTGTGTTCTGAAGATGAACAAAAGTCTAACGGGGTCGGAACAACATGAGGGAGAGGAATTACTGACAGAATTTACATTTTTGGGTGAACTATCACTTTAATCTAGTGCAGGAACAGAACACAGTGGTTTTTCGAACCACATGGAAGAAACGGGGCAGGATAAGGACCAAAAAAATAATCAAGATCTGGGGTTTGGGGATATGTTGGATACAGGAGTGATGATGATGTATCAGAGCCAGGTAATTCGCAAGACCTGTCAAACCATAACTGCGGCAAAACAGAGCATCAGGAGACATTTACACAGAACCTGTTTTTTTCAGTTAAAAGGAGGAGATGCACTTGTTTTAAAAGTTGAAATATCACATAATTTATGCAAATATGGGCAATAAAGCCATTACAAGTGTGTGTGCAAGGAAATGTTTTATTAAAATCGAAATCGCAATATTGATAAAAAAAATCGTGATGGTATTTTTTTATCCGTATCGCACAACCCTAATTTTGGAGTAATAAAGGAACTCTAATGTTTTTTCCAGTGCATTTGCGACTCTGGAGGAGGAGGCGTGCACCGAGCTGGTTCCGTATCTCAGTTTCATTTTGGACACTCTGGTGTTTGCGTTCGGGAAATACCAGCACAAGAACCTGCTGATCCTCTACGACGCCATCGGCACGCTGGCAGACTCCGTCGGGCATCATCTGAACCAACCGGTAACCACACGATCACACTCCTATTTTACAAACGCCATTTTTACAGTCACTTAAAGTTAATTATTTTTTGTTTTTGAAAGAAGTCATTTCTTTGCATTTGTTTGATCAAGTACAGAAAAAAACTGTAATATTGTTAAATATGATTCCAATTTAAAATAACTGTTTTGTTGTTGTTGTGAATGTGTTAAAATGTAATTTATTCCTGTGATCAAAGCTGTATTTTCAGCATCATTACTCCAGTCTTCAGTGTCACATGATCCTTCAGAAATCACTCTAATATGATGATTTGATGCTAAAGAAATATTTCTGATTATTATCAGTATTTATTTTAAATCGATCAGTTTAATGCATCCTTGCTGGAAAAGTATTAATTTCTTTAAAAAACAACAACAACAAAAAAACTTGCAGACCCCAAACTTTTTACTTTTCCTATTAAATTATTAAACTATTTTTACAAAAGGTAATTTTATATATATATATATACACACACACACACACACACACACACACACACACACACACACACACACACACACACACACACACACACACACACACACACACACACACACAGGTGAAACTCGAAACATTAGAATATGGTGCAAATGTTAATTTATTTCAGTATTTCAACTTAAAAGTTGAAACTAATATATTATATTAGCCTATATATTATACTCATTACATGCAAAGTGAGATATTTCAAGCCTTTATTTGTTATAATTTTGATGATTATGGCTTACAGCTTATGAAAACATAATAATCAAAATTATAACAAATAAAGGCTTGAAATATCTCACTTTGCATGTAATGAGTCTATTTAATATATTAGTTTCACCTTTTAAGCTGAATTACTAAAAATAATAAACTTTTGCACCATATTAAAAAATTTAGTTTCACCTGTGTGTGTGTGTGTAAGTGGGGAACCTCAAAAGACCATATACCACCATCTTTTATCTAATGGATAACCGAAAAAGTGTTTTTTTGTCAATAAATGACACAAACGTTTGGGTTAGAGCAGCCTCTGCTCATCCCTGTGATTATTAACTTGTTTTAAAAATCAAAGTATCACTAAATCCCATTAGTGCACGTTTGCACACGTAGAGCTCAGTGGTGTGATCTTGTGTTGTGTGCACAGGAATACATCCAGAAACTGATGCCGCCTCTGATCCAGAAGTGGAATGAATTGAAAGACGAGGATAAAGACTTGTTCCCCCTGCTGGAGGTGAGACACAACAGAGTGAAAGCCTTCGCCTCATAGTTTTAATGTCATCATGACACATAATCAGAGATTCATTTTGAAAGATAAAACAAACAAATGGCCCTTATTTCTTCTGTGTTTTGTGTGTGTAGTGTTTGTCGTCTGTGGCTACAGCGTTGCAGAGCGGTTTCCTGCCGTACTGCGAGCCCGTCTATCAGCGCTGTGTTACTCTGGTGCAGAAAACACTCGCACAAGCCATGGTGAGAACACACACTTTATTCATGTGCATGTACATCAGTGAACCACAGAGTCATTACCCACGCGTGTGTGTATGTGTGTGTGTGTGTGTGTGCAGATGTACAGCCAGCAGCCGGATCAGTACGAGGCTCCAGATAAGGACTTCATGATTGTGGCTCTGGATCTACTGAGCGGTCTGGCCGAGGGTCTCGGGGGTCATGTGGACCAGCTCGTTGCCCGTAGCAACATCATGACCCTTCTGTTCCAGTGTATGCAGGTACAGTGTGTGTATGCGTGTGTGTGTGAGAGGGGTTAAAAATGTGTGGTGGTCCCATTTTTATTACTTAAATAATTTACAATATTATATAAAATTAATTTTCAATATTTAATATATTATAAATGTATGTTTTGTTGTATTTATATCCACTGTTATTATGATTATTTGAATTATATTGTTATAAAACACATTTATTTTAATAAAACTGATCTTTTTAATTTTATAATATTTACTATATTACTCGTATTTGTTTTTTGGTTGTTGTTTTTATTATTATAATAAATGCATAATATACTTTTATTTGTTTTATTGCTGATGTTATGTTAATATTTATTATTTGTGTATATATATATATATATATATATGTTTTATTAAAATTTTAATAAAATTTATCATTTTAATATGATATTTACTTACACATTTGTTTTGATTTAGTTTACATTATTATTTGAATTATTTACAATATATTCATTAATTTTGTTTATTATAATTACAATATTTAATTTACTATTATACATTTATTTTTGTATACATATACATTTATATCATTTTTGTTCGTGTTTTTATTTTAATGAACTATATTGTTGTAAAATAAATATTTAAATGATTTATTATATATATATATATATATATATAAAAGTGTTTATTATTTTTTTAATACTTTTAATTTTTACATATGTTATTGACTGTATTATGCATTTATTTGTTTTATATTCTTTTTATTTTAATTATATTTTTTTTAATTTACTATTGTTATAGAATAAATGCATCATTGATGTAGTTGTTGTCGTACTGTAAAGCAAATGAAGAGTGCAGCTGTTGTGTGTAGGACACGATGCCTGAGGTGAGACAGAGCTCGTTCGCTCTGCTGGGGGATCTGACCAAGGCCTGTTTTCCACACGTCAAGCCCTGCATCGGTGAGAGGACACCTGACCCCTCCATCTGCACAATACACACCCTTACCTGCTTATTCATGTGATTTCATCTTGGTGTGTGTGTGTGTGTTTGTTTGTTTAGCGGAGTTCATGCCTATCCTGGGGACGAATCTGAACCCTGAGTTCATCTCGGTGTGCAATAACGCCACCTGGGCCATCGGAGAGATCTGCATGCAGATGGGTGAGGATCATCATCACACGATTTAGAACCACAGATTTTGATTGGTGTGTTTGAGTGAACCACTGGATCATGTGTTGTCGTAGGTGTGGAGATGCAGCCGTATGTGTCTCTGGTTCTTCCTCACCTGGTGGAGATCATCAACAGACCCAACACTCCCAAAACCCTGCTGGAGAACACGGGTATGACCTCTGACCTTATCCCATCACTTACCTTACACTCACACAGATTCCGATTAATAATCCGAACCCTGACTCCTGTTTACAGCCATCACGATCGGTCGCCTCGGTTACGTCTGTCCACAGGAAGTGGCTCCCATGTTGCAACAGTTCATCAGACCCTGGTCAGTCACTCATCTAGAGAATTGATACAGCAAGGCTGCATTAAATTGATCAAAAGTAACAATTAAGGAATTTATATTAAGATTTCTATTTTAAAAAAATGCTGTTCTTATGAACTTTTGAAGAACCCTTAAGAAATTCTATTTAAAACAAAGTTTTACCCCCACAAAAGTATGAAGCAGCACTACTGTTTTCAACATTGATCATAAGAAGAAATGTTTATTGAGAATAAAAATCATTATATCATAATGATTTCTGAAGGATCATGTGACGCTGAAGAAATTATGCTGAAAATCCAGCTTTGATCACAGGAATAAATTACAGAAAATGTTTTTTTTTTACATTGTGAACTTATTTTTACAATATTACATTTTTTTACTGTATTTTTGATCAAATAAATGCAGCCTTGGTGAGCATAAGACTACTATTATTATTTTTTTAATATATTTAAAAAATCTTACCAACCCAATACTTTTTTTGGTAAGTTAATTTGATTTCTTAACTATTGTATTCCATTTTTGGTTAATATATTTCTTAACTAAATAAGACAGGCTTAACTATTAATGCCAGCGAAGTTATATTTTTGGATTGTCTTTTTGCAGGTGCACGTCGTTGCGAAACATCCGAGATAATGAAGAAAAGGACTCCGCCTTCAGAGGCATCTGCGTGATGATTGGTGTAAATCCTGGCGGCGTGGTCCAGGTCAGTTCTGATACTCCGACTCCATCGTGACTGACACTGATGTTACTCATCCCTTCATCACTCATTTCCTGTCCTCTGCCTCTCCCTCCACAGGACTTCATCTTCTTCTGTGACGCGGTGGCCTCCTGGGTCAGCCCTAAAGATGACCTGAGGGACATGTTCTACAAGGTTAGACACGGGTGTAGCGATACATGTCACCATACTGAACTCACAATACGATATTATTGCAATACTCCAAGACATATAAATGGTTACAAAAAATCCACTGTTGATTAAAATGCTAAATTTTATATTACATTGTGGGTGTAAATGAATATCTTGGACTTGGTGCTGGAAACCCGAAGCACAGGACAATAGTGACACCAGAATAAAAATATTCATGATTCTGAAGCTGAAAATACAGAATTATTTTAGACTCTGTCACTGATTAGATATATTTAAAATAATGTAGGCCACTTTTTGGCATTATCAAGACCCATAAATATCCCCCCACTGCATTATTATACATTATATTCAACATCATATATAGTAGTTTAATGTAGTACTGACAATAAAACTTTTTTCTCACACAGTAATTTTTATTTTGCATGAACTATCCACAATATATATTGTCACTATCCACGATGCATATTGTTGCACTTTTGTATTACGATATATTGTTCATGGATGGGCATTCGATTCAATTTTCTTTGTCGATCGTCGGCTGAATTAACGACTATCGATTAATCATTAATATTTTTATATATTAAAATTAATTTAACTTTTTATAAATGAAAAATGCAATGAAAATACAGTGTGTTTTTCCTCGATGAGATCTTTTTTGCAAGATCATCAACTTGTGGCAGTTAAACTGGACGTTCAGACGAGCCGGCGTTCGCAAACAGAGACCCGTTTGTTCCAAAATGATAAAATAAAAGTATAATGTTAAACTAACTTAACCAAAAACATAATAATACTTCGATCTGACAGGTTTTGTCAAAATGTAACTCAAAACTATCCAGGGCACGGAGTCGAGAAAGAGGCTGAGAGAGATTAGCCTACCTAACAATTAATTAGGCCACTTAACAAAGCCTCATAAAAAATAACTTGTAACTCACATCCAACTTCTGTACCAGTCTACTGATTTTTGTTGAGAAAGATAAGCATGTTGACATGATCTGGGGTCAGACGCGACCGCAACCTGATGACCGTCAGTCCAGCCGCCGGAAACACCGCTCTGAGGGGACTGAGGCTGCCGGGATGCACAGGTTCCTCCGCTCTAGTCATTTTTAAAATCAAAATGGTCCCACGCCACACTTCGCCGTGACCTCTTCATGATTCTTCTTTTGAAATCAAAACAGAAACTCGCAGGTAACCGAGTAAGGCGTCAAATATTGCCCCCCGGTGGTAAGATGTTTAATTGCTGCCACAGTGAAATTAATTTAATTGCTTCAAGACTCGCACTACGCAACCTGCATTAGTTTAATCGATAACACATTAACGTGATCGACGAAATTCTTAATGATCAATTATCGATCGTCGATTAATCATGCCCATCCCTAATATTGCTACACCCCATTAGACGCGCTACATCACAAATGTCAGCACTATATGAGATTGGAGTTGTTAAATGAGGTCGTGTGTCTGTAGATCCTACACGGTTTTAAGGACCAGGTCGGCGAGGAGAACTGGCAGCAGTTCTCGGAGCAGTTCCCGCCCATCCTCAAGGAACGCCTCTCTGCATGCTATGGCGTGTAGCCCCGCCCCTCTGCTTCACACACAGCACAGGCTGTCAGGTGAGTGACCGCTGTCTAGTCATGCTATAATGTGCTAGGGTCACCAATCACTCTATATCTAAACATTGAGAAAATCTCCTTTAAAGTTGTGTATTTATGTTCACGATTGTGCTGCATTCACTCACAAAAATACATGTTTTATATATTTATGGTAGGAAATTTGCAAAATATCTTCATGGAACATGATCTTTACTTAATATCCTAACGGTACGTTCACACGGGGCATCAGCGTCAACGCTTGACGGAAGGCGTGGCTGAAGTTTGGCACTGACGCCATGGTCATAGCAGCGTCAGCCAATGAAATTAGACAGGAACTCAACAACAACGTGATTGGCTGCTGCCTGGCTACTGTATTTGCATAGAGCGATCCTGATTGGCTGGCGATTCACTGGCGTTGCTCGCGGCAGAAGTTGAAAAATTCTCAACTTCTGCCGCGAGCAACGCCAGTGAAGCGCCGCCGACGGATTCACAATTCTTTTCGGCAACGCTTGACGTCACCCATTCAAAGTCAATGGGAAGCGTTAACGCTAACGCCCCGTGTGAATGTACCGTAATGATTTCTGGCATAAAAGAAAAATCTATCATTTTGACCCATACAATGTATTGTTGGCTATTGCCACAAATATACCCGTGCGACATGTGACTGGTTTTGTGATCCAGGATCACATTTGTTAAAGATTAGGTATAAAAGTAATTGTCAAAATGATAAAAATGCTAGAATCTACTTTGCTCTTATATGTCTCTCTCTCTTTCTCTCTTTCAGTTGAACCTTTAGGAGGGGGGAACTCATCCATCTGTGTATTGCACTGCCCTGATCATGGGGGAGAGGGACGCGATTGGCCGCTCCGCCTGACGGACAGATCCCACGCCCTTTGTGTGTCCATGAGGGTGGGTGGGTGGGTGGGAGGGGGGAGGGGACTCCTCTAGTTAACTGCAGAATGCACCCAATCACGGGGAATAAACCTAAAAACGTAGGGAAGACGAGAGATAGTGTAACCGAGGGAGAGCGAAAACTTAAGAGAGCGGGAGGGAGGTCGTAGGTTTAACGGGAGGGAGGTATAGACAGTTATCTGGGAAATTTAAGATTAAGATTAGGGAGGGAAGCTAGACAGAAACTGTTATACAACTTTTTTTAATCTCAAGTTAATCCCAGGCATAAGAATCAAACGCATTCACACGCTGACTGACCATAGAAACTCTTGCACATGAAGTTGCAATAACTACGAGCGGCCTGCGGTGCCAGCGCTGCCGTAGCAATAGCATAATCAGACTTTAACACTGAGACTATCTAGGAAAGACTAGCGTCGTTTTTCTTTTTTTAATAATTACCATTGAGGAAACGAGAAGAAAAAAAAAAGATGGTTAGCGCGCTATCGCGGATTTGTGTTTATGATCGTTAGTAAGGGAGCATTTATGAATTCACAGTTTTCATCATCATCCTCATCGGCTTTGTCGTCGTCCTGTCCGATTGTCGTCATGATTCTCTGCTTGCGTCTCTTATGCGTATCGTTTCTTTTACAATGTTTCTTCTCACTTTTTTGCGTAGTTGGCTTGTAGTTTTTTCCTGGGCTTGGTCAGTGTTCGCTGTTGAAACTCATCGTAGTTTACAGATTTCAATCACACCGTAGTTTAATCTTGTCGTGATTTCGAGAGATTCGGTCTCGTCGTGAAGGAGCTGGAACGGTAACTCCACAGTATAATGATCATGACTTGCGTTATGTGTGTGTGTGTGTGTGTGTGTGTAACGGTAGCTGTGTTGGGAGCTTTTAAGTGTGTTTTGTTAGTGTCATTGCCATGTATTTTTTTCGTACTTCGCATTTCGTATACGTGTATTCTGCGTTAATAGATTGTTAATTGTTTTAAGGTACCTTACACTTGACTCCTGGACCCCTATTGACCTGTAAACTGTGACCAACAATGTGTGCGTGCTTGTGAGTGTGTGTGTATGAATGTATTTGTACCGATAAATTTTGATGCCATATTGATATTTGGTATTTAGTGATTTAATCAGCTTATCCAACAAACTACAACTATATCAAATATAGTTTTACAACAATAAGGTTAAGGTTTTTTAGTTTGGCTGCTATTGCTGATTGATAAATAGAACTGAATTCACAACATTTAAATTCTATTGGTGCAAAATGCATAATTTAAATTGGATTATCGCTTGTCATGCACTTTTTTGTTTTTTTGTTGTTGCTATTTTTATTATTTTTTTGTAAGGACTTTGCTGGTAAATTTACTGATAAAACTGTTGGATTCATCATGTGTCTTGTTTTTTCTCGTGACTATCTGTTGGTTGGAAGATTTGAAATAAGAGCAAGCTAAAAGCAAAGACAGGAAGTGACAGTTGGAAGGACGGCGAGGCGGGGAACGATGGCTGCGTGTTGAAATCTGCACTGAGACTCTGAAAGACAAAAACAATCACACCTTTCTCTCTTTACCTTGCCAGGAAAAATAAAACGATTTTTTACCAAGCTGAAGAAGTGTTTTCTGTCTTTTCTGAGTTCTTGATCTTTTTTTTTCTTAATTAGAAACGGAACATAGATAAGACAAACTTAAAGTACCCCCAAAAATGACTTCATGCCTTAAAATAGCTTGAATGTAACCCTACACCCTTGCCTCATTTAGTATGCACGGTTTTATCAATATGCAAATGAGCCCCGCCTCCACTCACTCACAGCAGCTCAGAGATCCACTCGTTGACGATCACACGTTGATCTGATTGGTTACAAGGTAGTTTGTGACTTCAGAAACACCAGCGATGTAAAACCGTGTTTTTGAGACTGTCTTTGGTTCACAGTTTTAAGGAGAAAATACTCAGCAATGCTGTCGACTTATGAATTTACACATGGCTTGTCTTAAAGCATATTAAAAACACTACATGGATATATAAACAACATTAAAACCTTGATTTTCACCACAGGGGGACTTTAAAAACTGCAGTCAAAATTAGCGTGTTGTGGCTTTTATTCCATATTTGTATGTTTCGAGATCTATATATACCTAAAACTTCACAAAATTTTCATATTTAAAACCTCCATGTAAAACACTAAGACGTTGATGACATCATCTTGTACTCATGGGCGTGTCGTTTTCTGAAAAATGCTCTGGAACGAGAATAATTAAATTTTTTGCTTTTAAACTGTACACATGAACATATAAATTTTCATGTAACAGAAAACAGTATTTTTTTTTATATATATATATATATATATATATATATATAGTTAATTAGATGTATGTGGTGTTCATAATATCTGGTTTAGTTGGATAGAGAGTGGCCGTAGCTTGAAAGCTTTAGGAGGCATAACAGTGAGGAACTTACAATGGAAATCTTTGTGGTGTTGATCATTAGTTTCAGGACAACCGTAAGCTAAAGCAAACCACATCCGAACAGGCTGAAGCTGTGCCGAACAAAAACCAGTCATAATGAACAAACTCCAGTGAGAAGACTTGCATCTGCCTTGAAGCCTCCAAATCTGTTGAGGTTGTTCATGCTAATCCGAATCAAATTGTCATTTGTTTGTCCTGATGAACATTATTTGAATGAACAGTTTTCAGGTCAGGTAGATTTGAAGATCTATTTGTCTGTCTTTCCATCTTTCTGCAAGAAATTTGACATGATCTTTGATCTTCAGAGGATTCAAACAGGCGAACAAGAACTTTTTACAATGTAATAATGAAGATAATTTACAGTAATAATAAAGATAATTTACAGTAGAGACTCACCTTTCATAATAAAATCATTATCCAACCGATTTCTGCATCTGAAAAGTGTTTACGAGCCAGCGTTGATCACAGACTGACTGTGTGTGTGTTTAACAGTCTCTGAGATGATGACCCAGCCTTTATCTATGTGTGTGTGTGTGTGTGTAACAGCTGCAACCATCTCACTGCACACCATAACTACTAACCCACATCCAGGAAACAGATGAGCAATGGCAGGAAGTTTAGGTTTGACGTATCTGATCGTTTTTACTGTGCAATCGTCGTGCATCAGCCCGCCGTACACTCATGCTGAGATGACTAACAGAAGATATTCAAATAGTAGCAGGAACTCGGTTACGCACGCGGTTTTGTGTGCAGACCCTGTGTATTGATGTTTCCACAACAGAAATCGTGTCTCATCAACAGGTTTAAAAACTCGCATTTACATCAAATTGAGGATAAGAACAAACTCAGGCGAGAAATAGACATGTCTGACTCCTGGTGGCCTTTTCAGAGGTGCTGATCTTACCGTGTGTGTGTGAAGATGATAAGTTGAAGTGTGTGTGGTGTGACAGTAGGCGTTATTAAAGTGAAACCCTGGAGGGCTGGAACCAAACCACTGTAAAGAGGAAGAAACTGATCACATGCAAGACAAGAGAGACGCCAGAGACACGAGAAACAACAGTTTGTGTGTGTGTGTGTGTGTGTACTATTAAAATAATAAACAAAATACTTGGTTAAACTATTTAAAAGAAATAGTTAACCCAATTTTTTTTTTTTACTTTATATCTTTAATTGATCATTTATGTCTGAGCAAATTAGTTAAGATGACCACTACACAGATTTGTGCCTGAAATATGCATAATTTTAGTTTAATAGACTACCAAGGTTTTATGATCACAATTTCTGTGGTCCTTGTTCTCTGAAAATAAACAAAAATGTGGTTAGATTTTGAACCCTCTGGTGCTGTTCGTCATTTTTGACAAAAACTTTTTACGCTTTTGTTTTTTAAAAATAATATTTTACTTTATTTTTTACTTCATCGAATGATACGAAACTTGGTAAAGGTTTGCTATGTGAACACACACCAATAAAATTATGGACATTATTTGAAAAGGTTAAATGGTCCTGAAAAAGTCACACTTGAAGATGATTGCATTGGAAACTAATGGGAAACAAATTGGATCTAGTGGAAACGTCTGGTACTGCGGCCAAACTAAATCTTACTGAAAGCTAATTTTTTGAGATATCAACCTCAAATTTAGAACTTGTTTCGATTTACCCCTTTTACTTTCTCAATGTTTTTAAAAAAAAAAAAAAAATATACAGTAGGCTTTATTTAATATAAAATTTTAAAATAGTATTTTTTATCAGACTGTAGAAAAACATGGACAGTGTCCGAGACGTCACCCGTAGAAGCCAAAAGTGGGCGGAGCCCATAGACAGTATATAAGACAGTATACACAGCGACCCCATAGATTTCAATTGAGAAAAGTGAAGCCTATTTGAAGCACTCACTTCATGATCGACAGGCGAACTGCGCAGGCTCAAACTGAGCTTGATGACGTAGATGTGACGTGAGCAACGTGTCTGACAGTTGTAAGTCTTCTAGTAGCTGTGCCGAGACAAATCTGAATCATTCCCTTCCGAATCTCGCAGAAACGGAGAGCGTGAGCATTAGCTGTCCATGAGCTAGCAGCAGGATCAGCTTCATCACTCTCTGTGGGCTTCTCCCTTGACTTTATGCCTCCACGTCTCCCCGATTGCCTGAGAGCTTCTCCGCCGGTCTATACGGTAACTTCTCGACTGTGCGAAAGAGTCGCGTGGTTATGACGCAATCGTTAGCCTATTTTTACAAAAACGGCTTCTACGGGGCCATAACGTAAGATACAAAGTAATGGAGTTACCTATTAACACGACAGTGTTTCTTTAGAAATAAATAATGGACAAATGGAGTCTTTAAACGCCTCAGATGTAAAGTTATTCGCTGTCAAAGTGACGCCAAAATGAATGGGAGTCGATGTAATGCTAACAGCGGGTGATGTTCTGCTACAATGGCGGCGCCCGGGGAGGCTTCAGTTTCCGGCGGATGGATTTTCCTTGGCGGAGCTGACCGTCGCCATCTTGACTCTCTTTTGGAGCCTGGCTCTAGTGGCCAGTCGATGAGTTGCAGTTTAAGTCACTTCCGTTGGATTCAAGAGAGAGACCAGAATGTTGCAGCATGATTTTATGCTTTTATTTTTTTATAAACTTAGTTTCACTCTTTTCCCTCAAGCAATAATCTGCAAAATGTCTTCTTTTGGCAGACCAAATTTAAGTCCGAAGCATTCAAGATTTACGACAGTTCACAGATAGTTCACCCAAAAATTAACACTGTCATTTAAACCCGTGTTTAAATGACAGTGTGCCTGAGTTTCTTTCTTCTGTTGAACGAACAAATTTTATTTTTGAAGAATGTTGGTAACCAGACAGTTGACGATACCATTTACTTCCATAGTATAGGGGGGAAAATACTATGGAAGTCAATGGGGCCCATCAACTGTTTGGTTACCGTTACAGACATTCTTCAAATTATCTTCTTTTGTGTTTAACAGATGAAAGGAATTTATACAGGTTTGGAACAACTTAAGGGTGAGTAAATGACAAAAGTTAAATGTTTGGATGAACTATCCATGAAAGTTGGAAATTTCTATTCCAGGTCTATGCTCAAAAGGTGATTAACAGGTAATAAATGGATCATAACTCTTCCATAAATATAATTTAGTATGATAAAAACAAATACAAAATAATAAATAAACATTATAGAAGTAAAATATATTAGACCTGCATAAAACAAAAACAATTTCGGCCATTTTTGACCACGTCAGCAGCACCAGAAGGTTAAAAACAAAAACAAAAGAGATATTTTAATTTTTAGTTTGAGGAACTTATGTAATGGATAGTGCAAAGCTTTAAGGAATAAATGGGATTTAGTTCAGGAAAGTCCTATTTATTTTAAACGAATCTGTTTGATTCAAAGAATCGGTTCAAACCGAATCAGTAGCCCACCCATGTTCCAATATGGGGGTGTGGTAACTTATTCCGACGTATTATTTCTAAAATTATTGGTATTATTCATGTAAATATTCAATTAATTCACAATATTGATCTAACTTCACCGACAGTTTTACTCCTACTGTATAAAGTCCCTAACGGTCGAGTGAATTACAACTTTAGTTTGCGAATCGTTTTTCCTGAATCTTCTCAAAATAACGGCTATTTGACGTAACGGGATTTATATCTGTCTTTACATTCTATTGTTGGAAACTTCAATATATTCTTATTAATTAAATACTTATTAGACATTTTTTTTTAGATTAGACCTACATTGATTGCTTACAACAGCTGTGAGGAGAGTTTGCTAGGCAAGTTTCCCGCTCGGACACAATTCGTCATCAGTGAGGGAGCTGAATTCACACTTTTCACAGTCGGTGTAACCCAACCCAGTAAAACTCCTCTAAAAGTGGAAGTGGAAGAGAACAGAAAGATGAAGAGACATAAGAGGTGAGAGAAGACGACGGGGAAGAAGTGTAAACGAGATACAAAGACACACACTTACTGAGATTAGCAGAGGAAACCCTTTAAAAAAAAATGGTTTATCTAAAACACAACGAACCCATTACTATTGAGAAACATGCATCTGTCTGCAAACATAACGGATATAATATACATCCTAAATGCTTTGTTGTAGAAAGTTATCAGATGGATTAGTGCTGGTTTCATTTCTTTCCCCTTCATGAACTGTGTGTCTCTGGCGGGCGACAGAGGAACTGCGGCGGGCAGAGAGACCGTGAAGTTGCACCATCAAATCAAGACCACTTCTCTCTAAAATAACTACTCAGTTTATTTTTGTTTATAAGTGTGTGAAAATGAGAAAATGGACATACATGAGATGAGAACAATTTATATACATTAACAAGAAATAAAACTGACTTAATATCACATAATACATGCCTCAGAGATGAGAATTTAAGGACTTTTTTCCAGTAATCAGTTACATTGTTGTATTACTTTAAGTTTTCATATACAATTATACGTTATTATTATTAATACACATAGCTAGATTTCTGTTCTCTCATGTTAATGCACTGTTAAAGCCAGTGTTTCACTGTTTTGATTGTGAAATCCGTGTAAAGATTGAGGTTAAAAACAAAACAAACAGTTGAAGTTCACCGCTCAAACAGACTGGTTAATATTTATAATCTATACAAATTGATAATGGCAGCCTGCCATTAGTGTCTGTAAATACTCTTGAGTGATAATATAATAAACCAGCAGTATCATATGGAAAAATAAAACCAGCATTTCTGACAAGAAAACAAATAAATAAATATTTGTTTAGTGTGGGAGGAGCTAATGTCTCAAAAAAGATGATGTCATTGATATTTTTGGATCTGTTTTCCTGAAGTAAAAAGATTTTGTGCTAATAGTGATTTTTAGCAAATAGATTAACTCAATTTAAGATCTCCATTCAGTCACAAGTGTTTACCGTAGTCTAGTGTGAAGATCTCTGGCTGAACTTTCTCTCGTCTACTGTTCTTCTTATCCTTCCAACACAAACGTACTGTACACATTCGCTGATGGCGCTAGATTATAACGTCTTTCTTCACGGGCTTGAACCTGCAACCTTTGGCTTCCCAGCTCGATGTTCAGTCCACATGTTAGAGTTGGGGTTCCCATCTTTTGTTTTGTTTACTTTCACTATCGCAATGACACTATCTTTTCACTTACTGTTTCTGCCTTGTGACTAAGTTTTCTCACTCTCCTTCCCCATTTTCTCAACGTGGAAACTGCTGTCGAGTCGGTCTGAGTGACTCAATGTGACTGTCAGAAGGGAACTTGTGCATTATTGTCTGAAATTGCAAACTGGCTGAATGTTAAACACAGAGCATGATGTCAACCTGTTGCATTTCAGTGCAAAACATACATAAAACGGTCTGAATCCAAACCTTTCATCCTTTCATGAAAGATGAATAATGTCAGTCCTTTCAGGAAGTGGATCTAATCTAAGATGCATGTCTTTGGTCTGATCTGTGCAGATCTGAGGTGAGCTCTCAGATGTGTGCGCTCCTCAGAAGTTGCTGAAGATCTCTTGTTTCTTGCTCCAGTCCATAGGGGGCGCTCTCTTGTTGGCCCGCTTGGCCCGGGCTTTCTGCTTGGCCTCGGCCGCGGTCAGGCTCAGTTGCAGGCCGCTCTGCCAGAACGGATCGCTCACATCTCGGTTCGGTTTGCGGGCGTCATCGCTGGACTGATGGTCAGAATCTGTGAGCTATGAAAAGATAAAACAAGTTTTAATTCATGATTTCTGAAAATGAAATGTATTATGTATTTTACTTAAAGGGATACTTCACTTCTGTAAAGACGAATGTGTATTTAAAATGGGGCATTTATCTAGTAGAAATGGGAAATTATTTTTAAATCTGGAGCCTTCTAGAATAAGAAAAGCCAAACAAATGTATTTGTGGCTCATGTGGATGAAAGACAACAACTCCCAAAATGCACTTGCTTCCCTGCCCTAGGAGCAGTGTTAGGGAAAGTTACTTTTAAAAGTAATGCATTACAATATTGTGTTACTCCCTTAAAAAGTAACTAATTGCATTACTTAGTTACTTTTTTAGAAAAGTAATGCGTTACGTTACTTTTGCGTTACTTGTTTCCCCCACCTGGGCTGGGCTTGTTTTTTATAACACAAAAGTTATATTTTTGGGCAAATGTAAAAACCCTTTCACACCAAAAGTGAAATAATAATCCTCAGGCTGAAGGAAATGTGTACAGTAGAGGAAAGCAAACATGCAAACCTTTCTATCCATCTATCTACAGTCATTTTTGCTAATTTAACTGAATCATCGAAGGTCAGAAGCAAGTACATTGGTCAATAAAGTGAGATTATGTTTTATTTAACATATTAAGTTATTGGAGGTTTGCATAGTATTCTGATTTTATTCATTTTGAGGAATATTGAATATCGTTTTGTGCAAGTGAGATGAGTAAATGCTCACATTTAGTCTAGAACTACAATAAACATGTTCACACACACACACACACACACACACACACACACACACACACACACACACACACACACACACACACACACACACACACACACACACACACACACACAGGAGACAGGAGAGCTGTCAGTCAATAAATGGGAAAACAAAGTAACTTGCGTTACTTATTTGAAAAAGTAACTCAGATATTTTGTTGTAAATTTTACTTTACTTTACTAGTTACTTGAAAAAGTAATCTGATTACGTAACTCAAGTTACTTGTAATGCATTTACCCCAACACTGCCTAGGAGGCCACGCCTACCGTTAAGAGAGCGCACTAGCGCAGTTAAACAACAAGGCTAGGCTACTAGTGAGTGTCCGTGATTAGTCTGCCCGGTATTGAGGCCGCCCAAAATATCCGTGATTCGGCTTTTGCGCTCAACAGTCGCCATTCATCATGTTTCCTGCGGCGAGCGGGACGAGACTGACGGCCGCGGGAGAACGGCGCGAGGCCGGTGGCGTGATTACTGATGAGCGGTACCTGTGAGACACACCGGTCTCGTATCTCTCACGGAGGAGCGGGAATTTTCTTAGCAATGTTAAAACGCACATTAACCCATCAGTTGATTAGCGTTCATGCATTTCAGATTCACCGATGAGAATGAATTCAGTTAGATTGAAACAAAAGGTGTGCGTGTAAACAATGAATGGCGACTGCAGAAAGCAAAAGCCGAATCCCGGACATTTTGGACGATCTCGACGGCCGGACGTGTCCGGGAAAAAGAGGATGGTAACCGCTACTACTCCGCTTTCTCCACAGAACAGGAGTCTGTTTGCTTAGCTTCCTATAAAAGATGGCTGACACTATTTGTACATTCTGTGAGTGAGATCCCTCTATGGGTGGGTTGAAAACATGCGGATCTAGCGCCTTCTACTGGCTGTAGTTTTAAGCCTCTGGCCCAAAAAGCCTCCGATGACGCAAAATGACGATTATAATGATAATAATAATAAAGGTTGTGAGGTTTGTTTAGTGCGTCGCACACACCTGGCTGCTGGTGTTGCTGGTGTCGAAGCTGCTGAGTTCAGCGCTGGTCTCTGAGAGAGTGGACCGGGACGAGGAGCTCCTGTGACTCTGGTGTCTCGGGGAGCCGTTTGTGATTGGTGGATCTGTCAGTGTGATGCTGATGATTGGTGGAGAGATCCTGTGGGCTTGTGGGAGCGGCGGGGAGGCAGACACAGGGCTTTCTGTGATCGGCCCGTCCACACAGTCCTCTGTTTGAAGGAGATCATTTAGAAAAATAATTACAGTCAATTATTGATTGTATACATACATATGACACGCCATATAACAACTGGCTTCTTTGTAGCGTGAGTGTTTGCCCTGAACATTAGTAACGTTTGATTAGAGCATCGCCATGTTTTGCATAAACTTTCCTTATAATGAACAGTACCAGTCAGGTGAGGTTAAGAAACACACATTTAAATATCATCTTTCCGGTTTAGTTTGCTTCTGTGGACTTCTCCACAACTTAACAGACAGATGTTTATTACATTATTATTACATGTTTTATGAACATTTAATTTAATATTCAACAATATTAGCATTGACACTATTATATGAGAACTGAACTGGACGATGACATCACGGTTTTCTCCAGAGCGGCTATATATATATATATTTCCTATATATATATATATATATATAAATTAACTAAATTAATAACTTTTTTACAACAAAAATTAACCATCAATAAACTCACAGGTGAAACTCGAAAATGTTTAATATGGTGAAAAAGTTCATTTATTTCAGTAATTCAACTTAAAAGGTGAAACTAATATATTATATAGACTCATTACATGCAACGTGAGATATTTCAAGCCTTTATTTGTTATAATTTTGATGATTATGGCTTACAGCTTATGAAAACCCCAAAATTAGAATATTGTGAAAAGGTTTTCATAAACTGTAAACCATAATCATCAAAATTATAACAAATAAAGGCTTGAAATATCTCACGTTGCATGTAATGAGTCTATATAATATATTAGTTTCAACTTTTAAGTTGAATTACTGAAATAAATGAACTTTTTCACCATATAAATTTTTTTCTTAAGCTGGAGTATTACGCTATTTTTTTCTAGAAACAAACTTTGTTGCATTAATTTCCTGTTATCTCAGTAAAGCCAAGAACAATCTGTATTGTAAAAAGCCCTCTCTCTCTCTCTCTCTCTCTCTCTCTCTCTCTCTCTCTCTCTCTCTATATATATATATATATATATTTATTTTTTATTATGCAATCAAATACTTACAGGTGAAACAAAACATACATAACAACAGCCAATATGGTGTGTGTGTGTGTGTGTGTGGGTGTGTGAGTGGAAGTATCTTAATAGAGGAACATTTCACAGATGTACAACAGAAGTAATAAAAATTAATAATAAAAAAACAAAAACATATTGATGACAATAATAATAATAATAATGATGATGATAATAATAGTAAAAATAATAAATAACAATAAAAAGCGCTATATAAATAAAGGTGACTTGACTTGTTGACACGCAAAAGCCCATTCTGTACCTTTAAGATGAGTAGATGTGGGCGCGATGCCCAGTCGATTGAAGAGCTCGTCTGTGTCTGGATCGACCACCAGCAAACGCGTCTCCGTCCCGCCGGCCTTGATCAACGCCACCACCTCAGCGTGACGCAGACCCTCGATACTGCTGTCATTCACCTGAACACACACACACACACACACACACACACACACTAATTGTTAGGATAGGACAATATTTGGCCGAGATACAACAATTAGTAAATCTGGAATCTGAGGATGCAAAAAATCAAAACATTGAGAAATCTCCTTTAAAGTTGTGCATTTATGTTCACGATTGTTCTGCATTCACTCACACACATACATGTTTTATATATTTACGGTAGGAAATTTACTAAATATCTTCATGGAACATGATCTTTACTTAATATCCTCATGATTTCTGGCATAAAAGAAAAATCTATAATTTTGACCCATACAATGTATTGTTAGCTATTGTATTATAATAATATATCATATTATAATATAAAATAAAATGATGTATATATACAACAAGATGAAAGAGAGACCAAACCTGTAGGTTGAGTAGTATCATATACACAACATTACACTTATACTGAACTATATTATTTATTTATTTATTATATATATATATATATATATATATATA